>NW_017670869.1:131420-143683 GCF_001879085.1 Nicotiana attenuata
AAGTTCATTATTTTCTTGTACGAGGATCTAAGTGTACTCATAATAATTCATTCCATGTATTAGTTTTTCAGCTGCTCATTTTCTCCCCCAAATGTCCGGATCACCAACACATATCCCCAACCTTCTTTGGGGACCAATCTTTGTGCATTGTGGTGGGATAATTATATCATATCGCACATCCATATTTCTATATAGAAATTATTTGGTTCCTGACCCTGAACCAATTGTGATAGGGAGAATTTATCATAACTGTTGGCTAGATGCGTACAAGTGATGTTGTATATTAAATAATATACCTCATACCAAATTTCAATTTGGGAGTTTTATTCTCATAACCAATGGTTTAGCTTAATTGGAGGCATACCATTTCTGCTAAACCAACTTTGATTTAAACCAGCATTATCAAAATAAATTATCATAATTTATATTCTGGAACTGTGCTCTAATAACTTGAGCAAACAACCTTGCAAAAGCCAAACTGCAAGTTGACAACAAACGCACATGTGACCATACAATAAATGCATCTTTTAAAATCATATAATAGTAAACGGTCCACACGGCAGGTGACTGGGCCCATATATATATATATATAAAAATCACCTTTTATTCGTTCCAAATTTTAAGGGATTCAATCCCAACCTTGACTGGTGTATCATAAAAATAAGCAGCACAAGAGAATTCTTGAAGAATCTTCTATTTCTTCAATATATACCAATGTGAATTCTCAATTAATTTTCGCATCATAATTGAACCGGGATGGCCAACCGGTCGTGCCAACTAATATTTGTTTCAGTAAATATTTAATTTACTATGGCATGTGATTCCATCACCATGCTTATACATCTGTAGTACAAATAGAAGAAAAATCGGGTAACCTTTCATATTTATCCGGTATGATTATAGTAATATGAAGATATTCAATCTTCCTTTCATTTATAGTCTTAATATGCTAACCACTTTGGCTAATATATTTGAAACTCAAAAAGTTCCTTTTTGAGACTTACTACCACCAATGCCATGAATAATTTTATTTATTCGGATAGTAACAAATTCGCTCTTTCGGAGCTCTCAATAATTTTGTACTACAAGATCTTTTATACCACCATCCAAGTGGTGAATTTTTCCTTCACAGAAAATATTATCTTATCATTGTCACAATCAAAAATATTATAGACAAGACTCATTTCTTGCTTTACTTTTGCCTTTAATAACTTTTTATAAGGCATGGTAAAATATTTTTGGCGTACCATGTGTACGCGACCAATGACATATTCATGTAACCATATTGTAATATTCATTATCTTTATTTCTCTCAAACCTCCCTTAGAGGTGAGTTGTGGTATTTATCCAACCATACATAAGCACATTCTTATGCATAATTTTAACCACATATATATTTCAGCATTTACTTTCAGGAATGAGCCTGCATTTACAATGCTTATCACAAGTCACATTTTCAACGAATGGACTATAATAATATGAACGTGTCTCGTATTAACAGACCGCATTGATACATATTCCTTCACCTTTGAAGGATCATTTTGAGAACCCTTATCGTTCTCCTTTTTACAATTACCATAATGATGACTATATTATTTCGTCGCTTGCCATGCCCTCGTACATTCATACAGTCATGAAAGATTATTTTCATTAGTCATCATTAGATCATCAATATGGTGCATTGGGACTCAAACCCATTGCCTTACCCATATAAAGGCATGTTAGGCTATAATGAATTGGGACTCAAATCCAATTCTTATCATCATAGTGCATCAGGACTTGAACCCAATATCTTACCCTTATGGTGTGTTGGGACTTGAACCCACCGTCTTACCCTCAGTTAAAAGTTTACTGGTATTCACCCTCGAGCATTTAAAAATATACCACTTTGTGATTACATATTGTTTTATAAATTTTCATTCAAGCCTCATCGGGATGGTGAAAAACAAATCAAGTATCACATACTCAAATTTTTTCAACTTTAACATAACAAAAATATTATAATAATACATAAATTAGTTTTGCCACAACTATGAAATATAAATATTAATTTGTATAAACTAACAATTATCTGTATTCGAAGTTGTGCATGCATATAGAGGTGATAGGATTACGGTAATATATAAGTTAAAGAAGTTAGAGGAAGAAATCTTACTTAATTACCGTCATAGCAATTACCTTTTATTGCAAACTATCATCTTTAATTTGTAGTGCAACAAAGAATATTATAATTGAATAATGATAACAGTTCTAAATCGGTCTAAATATTCTTGGACCATTAGCATATACTAGTTATGCGTTAAAAATGAAGTGAAGGAAACTTACCTCATATATATTATATGGAAAAAAAAAGTTAGATAAGAAAAATTTAATTACTAAAACTGAACAAGGTGCTATCTGCAGAATCTCGTCATTCATAATCTTAATACCCACCTTGGATACCGTCTTCTTGCTGGAACTAAACCTTTTGTGAATCGTTACGAGGGATGCCCTCCTTTCAAGTGCCAATCACACTTCATCATGCATCATAACATAAGGAGGATGCATCGTGCTGATAACGTGTTAAGAAACTAAGCTCAAAGTAATAACATAAAACAAGAAAATAGACAAGAGATATAGAAAGAAAGAGAGGAGAGAATCTATTTCTTCCATGTATTCAAGTGTATTGCAAAATGAGTTCTCATCCTCTATTTATAGTACAACATTGAGATATACCAAAAGAATTCCATAAATATGCTATTAAGCATTTGAGATCATGGAGGAAGATCATGGGTAGGTTATGGAGGTGTGAGAGTTACAATAATAATGGTGAGAAGTAATAGGGGTTATCTACATAATGGAGAAGAGTAATGGGAGTTATATTTAATTAATGGACATGTATATAAATATATATTTCATAACATTTTCAATTTTAATTTTAATTTTTCATTCTTTTTTAGCTGGTTGTCCTTTGGTAATTGGGTGGGTGGGAGGATAAGGATATGGTTTCAACGACTTTCCGCATTTCATTTATGCTGTTTTTGATTATGTACAAGTACTTATAGACCCTTGTGGGGACGTATATAGTTTGGCTTTACTTAGTCAAGATTTCATAAGACAATGTATTGACTATGAGTGCAGGCCAAACGTCGTATTTTCTGTGAAATATTTTAATGTGTCGACATCTTGACTAAGCCAAACATTGTCTTACAAAATCTTGACTAATGAAGTAAAGCAAATTGGTAATGTGAAAGCAGGAATTTTGTATGCACTCATGACTCACTTTCCCTACTAGTAACATTATTACTAAATAAATTTACGACATTTAAAAAAAAAAGAATTGCTGTAACTAGATATATAAAGATTATACATTTTAACTAGAGATTATAAATTAGTGTTGTATTATCTTAAATGTTACTTTTCTATCTTATCAATAATTATCATAAATGACGCTCTATGAGTTGTCTATTTTACCTAATTAACCACGCGCAACTCTAATATTTACACATATCAGTAATCAACAATTAATCATATTATATTTTCTTTTATTAGGTTCTTTTTGTATAATAGAGATAAAGTGAGAGCGCGACAGGGATAGATGTGTGAGCGGTTGAAAGACCGCATAAAACAATATTGTCCAAACAGATCTTAATAAATAAGAGATAATTAATTCCATTATTTTTGGGTATAATGCGCCAATGACATCCTATGGTACATTACGCAAAAATCATTAAGCTAGATAAAGGAAATTAATCGCACTAAACATACCTTAATCGATGAGCCAGCTAATTAAGTTAAAATGTAAAACGACAACTTGGTAGGTTTGAAACAAATAACGTACATAGACCCACGTGTCAGCAAGCCTCATTGTTAGACCATTTATCATAAAGAGAATATTGTACAGATCAAGAACATCTAGAAAAATGGATACAAATGTCTAAAATGGAGTACTTTGAATGTTGAAATTGAGATAAAGGAATTACTGATTAAAAACACAGAACAATCACTCCTTTTCTCCTATAAATACCATCTAAGTTTTCATTATCATACACCTCAAAACATTCTCAAGCAACTTATATAAGTTTTTCCACATTCATATTTTTTTCTTTTTTTTTTGGTTAATTAAATATCTCTAAGGCAAAAATATTATGGGTGTCACTACCTATAACCATGAGGTCACAACATCAGTTGCCCCTACTAGGTTATTCAAAGCTATTGTTCTTGATTCTGAAAACCTTGTCCCAAAATTGATGCCACAAGTTGTTAAGAACATTGAGATTGTTGAGGGTAATGGTGGTGCTGGAAGCATCAAGAAGATGAATTTTGTTGAAGGTAATTTTTATGATCTCTACCATATATGATCTTATATTTGTCTAATTGTTCTATGGGTTCAACCTTAAAATTATGGGTTCAGATATGCTATCTGTTGCAATTTTAGTGGATTTTTTATGTATAAATTTATGCTCTACATCGAAAGTAGCAGGTTCAGCTGAACTTGATGTTCGAGTACTATATATATCTGCCACTGTTTAGCTTCTATACACTGACAGCATAACGATGATTGAAGGCACAATCTGAATGCGAACTTTTAAATTATCCAATATAGAGGAAATACTTAAGGGCAACCTGGTGCAAGAAGCATTTCGCATGTATGCATGGTTCAGGAAAGGGTCGTATATCAAGGGGTATGATATAGGAAGCTTACCCTAATACAAACATCATTGACTGATTTTATAGCTTGAACCCGTGACCTACAGGTCGTACGAAGATAACTTTATCATTGCTCCAAGGCTCCCTTCCCGAGGAGATAGTTAATTAAATAAACAAAATGGCAGAGATGAGCGCTAAAGAGATTTCTATTTCAGAAAAGTGCATCATCCAAGTATAGGGATAGGGGATATTTGATTTTTTAAAATTACAAGGGATCAATAATTGCCTTATTTCTGTTTGTAAATGGCAGGTTCTCCTATCAAGTACTTGAAGCACAAGATCCATGTTATTGACGACAAGAACTTGGTGACCAAATATTCACTGATCGAAGGAGATGTTTTAGGTGACAAACTGGAGTTCGTTACTTATGAGATCAAATTCGAAGCATCTGGAAATGGAGGGTGTATTTGCAAGACATCAACTGAGTACCACACAAAGGGTGATTATGTATTTAAAGAAGAAGAACACAATGAAGGCAAAAATCAAGCCATGGAACTTTTCAAGACTGTTGAAGATTACCTCCTCGCAAATCCTTCGGTTTATGTTTGAACGATAAAATAGAATCAGGTCCGCACGATGAGAGATGAAGACGTGTCGAGATATAATAATAAATTAAAATGTGCACTTTAAAGTTTAAGCTTTAGATGATCAGTCACTCTTAAGTGATTATGGAGTTGGATCAAACTCTTCTAAGAGTTCCTAAGGGCTTGAATTTTCATTGTTAAAATGTTTTGTTGAGTGTGTGTTCCTTCCAATATTACTGTTTGCTCAAAAGTTATCATGTGCTTTATGAGTGCAAAACAATACAAATAAGTTACGGGAAAATCATAGCAAATCGTAATAATCCATTGGACCAAGCGAAGAACATGAAAATAAGTACTCAAGGTTAGGGGGAGAAACATTGGAAGCCTTTATTGATAATATTGGTTTGGTCTGCCTCTCCATGAAGAGGTTCAGAGCCTTATTATGGTGTTTTTACTTCCCATAAGATGGGTGTGTTTTTCTCCTTTCTCTCTCTCTATAGTGGTGAAGAAGCAGCCCCCCTTTCTAGGACTTCCACTCTTAGTATTTATAGCTGTGAGCTTCGTGGTCTGGTGATAAGTGGCCGTGGCCATGTTGGGATCTCGCCTTTATGGTGGCGGATAGGCCATGGCCTTGTCGATCAAACCAGATGCGGGTTGAACATCGTCAATTCTGAGTGGTCGTGCCATTAATTAATCATGAATTAACTTAAAACGGGATTAGCCTCGTTAATTATCGTGGGGTCGAATTCTGACCCATACAGTTACTCCCTCCGCTTATTGAGGTCGGGCCTTGGCCGAGCTCGATGAGCGGATTCCATTGGCTGTATTTCGGGAAACACGAATGGAGATGTCGACTATTGCTTCGGTCGAAGCCGAATTCTTATTGGCGGTGGCCCTTAGCCTTGTAGAGTATTAGTATCCTGTTATGGGGCTATCAAGTCATAGTTCGATCAAGGTTGAATTCTCCTTCTGGGCGAAGGCACCCTTTTAACTTACTTCGAGTGAGGTCGAGCTGCATTGTGCTCTGATCCCTACGTTTGTTTTGGAAGCATACCCGTCGGTCATGGCGGACGGGTCGTACGTTGTGCGGCCGAGGAGTATGAGGGCATGCTTGATACGTGCTCGGCGACGGCCTTAGCCGTTTATACGTTGGAGATGGCCGTAGCCTTTCATATATTGAAGATAGCCGTAGGGAATGAGTATGCACCGGGTACGTATTTGGTCACGTCCAGAATTTTGAAGGCGTACGGCACATTCTTTCAATGTTTGCAGGCCGTAGCGATTATTCTGACGGCGGCACGTTGGCGGATGGCTGAGAAGTCGCTTTGCGGAGCTGGTCATAATGACGCTTGCTTCGACAGAACCGAACCGTTTTACGGTTGGTCGTGCAGTTAATGATGGCTATTGGGTTTCGCGAAAGCCATTTATGTTGCCTATAAAGGTGGGTTGAGGCATTCATTCCTCATATCTTCATTGTTCATCTGAGAGAGATTCTGAGGAAACTTTTTCATTCCGCAAATTCATCTTCTCCTTTCTTTCCTTTGGTTGTGATAACCTTTGTCTTTAGTAGATCAACAATGACAGGCAGTTCTTCCCACGATGCTCTTCCGATAGACATTCCGGTAGTTGAAGGGCCACCTCCGGCAATGGGAGGTGCAGAACAGATAGAGACCGGAGAAGTTCCGTCGGTTGACGAGGTAGTTCCTCGGCCCGGAGGTCCGGCGATTGATTTCACTGTCGACGGTGGAGTGGAACCGGTGGACGAAGCCCCGTTAATGGGGGAGATTGGGGTGGCCCGATTACGGGAACAGGGGGTCATTCCCACCCATGCAGACATCATTCTTGCTAGAAGCGAGGAGAGGTTTCACACCGACCGCAGGGGATACTGCGTTTTTTACGCCTATCCTTTCAGGTTGGGGTTCAAGATTCCGCTCCCAATGCTGGTGGTGGATTTCTGCTGTTATTACGGGGTGTGCCCGGGTCAGCTCACTCCTTCCCTCTACAAATTGTTGGCAATGTTCATCAAGTACGCGGAGTTGGCCCGTAGGGAGGTCACGCTACAGCATGTGCTGAGTCTCTACGCTCCCCAGAGAGTCCGTGGCACCATGATTCAGGTGTGCCCTCGTGGGTCGAGGGGCCTGGTCACGAGATTGGATGACGAGGTCGACCCTCGCCCTTTCGAGCACTTCTTTTACATCCGGACCAAGCATCTGGTGGCGGATGCTACTGGGTTCCCAGAGGCTTGGAATCATGCACGTAAGTTCTTTAGTGGTTGAATTCCCTTTTCTTCCCCTCTTTATGATTTGTGATCATGAGCGTTAACTCGTGTCGTTTTTTGTAGCGACAGGTCGCCGCCGGCCCCATTTTCTTGGATACGTGAGTGGGTCGANAGGGAGATTACGCTGCAGCATGTGCTTAGCCTCTACGCTCCCCAGAGGGTTCGGGGTACCATGATTCGAGCGTGCCCTCGCGGGACGAGGGGCCTGACTGCGAAGCTGGATGATGAGGTTGAACCTCGCCCTTTCGAGCACTTCTTCTATATCAGGACTGAACATTTAGTGGCGTGCTCTACTGGATTCCCAGAGGCTTGGAATCATGCACGTAAGTTCCTTAGCCATTGAATCCTCTTTTTTTTTTACCCTTCCTTATGTCTTGTGCTCGTAAGCGTTAACTCGTGTCAATTTTGTAGCCGAAAAATCGCAGCCGGCTTCGTTAGCTGGGATTCACGGATGGGTTGAGGCCGTGCTCCCCCATACGGTGGGGATACGCACATGGGCGTCTTTCTGGGAGAGGCATGGCTGTAGTCCTGTGGCAGCTAAGAAAAATTGACTTCTTCTTCTGTTCCGCTTTGTTTCGACACTATTCCTCAATTTTGTTTTTCTGTGATCAAGGAGGGCACGCCGCGTCAGGGCCCCTCAGTTGGCCTTCCATCGACCAGGTGCAGTCGCTCGGCTTACTGCGACACCTGTGTCGCGCTCAATACCGAGGGCGGCATCAGTTGAATCTTCAGCGGTTCCTTCTCCAATATGGGCCGCGCTTCGGGATGAGGGGCCGTCGGGGGTTGTGCGCCCTAGGGCAGAATCGTCATTAGACGGGGAGGAGGAGAGGCCCTTGATAAGGCGCAGGGTTGTGTTCACGCCGGCTCCTCCTGTGGTAAGCAATCTGGACTCCCCTCCGACGGATGCGGAGAGGGGTGCGGATGTGGCGCCCGCTCTTGAGGGCGAACAGTCAATGGGGGTTGCCCTGGCTGGCTTAGGCCGTGAGGGTGTCGTAGCTTCGGCGACTCAGTCGGTGGTTCCAGTCGCTGAGACGGGAGGTAGTTCCTCAGCGGTTGGTAATGTTGGTAAGTTAAGCGCCCCTATGACGGCTGCGACGGGAGGTTCCACCTTGCCGGCGGCTGAAGGGGGAAGAGATGCTGTAGGGGGTGAGGACGAGTCTGAATCCGACTTGGACCCCGACGACGTCCGTATGTTCCAGGAAGGCTCCACCAATTCAGCGGTGCGCGCAGGGGGGCGATCCCGCTTCATCGAGGTTCCCACGGAATTGAACTTATTACTCCAAGGGGAAAGCTTGGTGCCGCAGTTCGAGCTGCTATGCTCGGAGGCCGAGAATGCGTCGTTGAGGGGCATTACGGATGTCGGACTGATAAATGAAGTAGCCGTGATGGGCTTGAGGGTATGTACTAGTAAGTCGGTTCGCTTCTTCTTTGCCTTAAGTTTGTTCTTTATACTAATCGTTGTCTTTGCTTTGCAGTCTTATCTGTTGGAGGTGGAGAGCATCCGTCGAGCCAAGGTCCGCTCGGGGATATTATTGCGGGCGTTGGAGAACTATCGCCGCTACCGAGATCAGTGCCGAGAGTTACGTGTGCGCTTGAGGAATGATCCCCGTAGCCGGGCCTTGGTCGAAGAGCTGGCGAGGCGGGAGCTTCAGATGCAGCAAACACTTGGCAGAATGAGTGCTCTCGAGGAGCAGCTCCGCCGGAAGGATGAGGAGCTCGAGGCGGTAAAGAGGGTCGCAGCTGAGTGTGAGCGCCAGGGCCAGGCTAAGGCGGCGGAGGCCGCTGCGGCATGGAGCGGGAAAGTGACCGCGTTGGAGGGTGAAGTCGCGTGATTGAAGCTTCAAGTGAGGGATGCCTCGTCGAGGGCTGGGGCATTGAAGGAAGCTATCCGCGTGCACGAATCCCAACGGGCATTGGAAAGGGATGCTGCGACCTTTAGAGAAGCGAGTCTCGAGGAGCGGATTGGTGTCTTTGAGCAGGACGCCCAGGTCATGGCGGACCGGATCACAGCCTTAGAAGAAGAGAATCAGCGGCTACGGGATCAAGCCGCTTCTTCCAGCCAGGCTCGAGAACTTCGGGTCTTTGCCGAGGCCCAACGTGATGTATATAAGAGTTTGTGGGAGGCTGGCGTCGTGACCGAAGCTGCTTTCGAGGCGGCGCGTTAGAAGGCTCGTGAGGCACGTGCCGACTGTGGTTTTGACGCGGCGACGCCAGAGGCTGACGCTGGTGCAGACGGTGGCGCAGACGGCACCGAGTAAAAAGATGTTTATGCATTTTTTCTTGTCTTGTTCGCCGTTCGCCGTTTGGCGTTTAGGTGTTTCTTGTTTTTTTTTTATTTCTTGTATTGATCGGCCTTGGCCGGGTCTAAGCGGGGATGACCCGCAATTGACTTTGTAAATATGTAAATTTTCTTTTCCATTGCCTGCCTTGTGCTTGTTTTGTGTCACTGTTTTTCTTTCGTTCTTTTTAGTTTTTGTTGCGCTTTTTGTTGCCCGTTCGCGTTGGCGGCCCTAGTCGAATTTAGATCGACGACTTTATTCGTGATAGAATCGACGGCCTTAGCCATAAAGGCAACTTCGACCGTCGTCGGGTCGTTTACCCACCGCAGTCGAATCTAGGTCGACCGTTGGCGGCGATGACCTTAGCCATAATATAGTTGATGGCCTTAGCCATGTAGGTGACTTCGACTGTCGTCGGGTCGTTTACTCACCGTAGTCGAATCTAGGTCGACCGTTGGCGGCGATGGCCTTAGCTATAATATAGTTGATGGCCTTGCTTTTTCAACTCGGTGCGGGCGAGTCTTAGCTGTTATTTGGCGATAGCGGCGCTTAGCCTTAGTCCGAGTTCGGACGCGGTCGAACTACCGGTCGTGATGGTAAAAAACGCGGCCTCGTAGTTTGACCGGGGCCGAACTTTACGTGGCCCGAATCTTAATTCGAGTTGGGAGAACTTACTTGAATGGCGAGGGTGCCTATCCTGCGCTTCGATTTGTTGGAGGTCGGGCTTTGTTTTCACAGATGAAGGCGTTTGGCCTGAGTCTCGGTTCAACTGTGGTTGAACTTACTAAAGTTGAGGACGAAGGCGTCCATCCTTGCAGTTCGAGCGAGGTCGAGCTCGTTGGATTTAATGGCGAAGGCACATAGCTTGAGTCCCGGTTCAACCGTAGTTGAACTTTTTGGTGAAGGCACATAGCCTGAGTCCCGGTTCAACCGTAGTTGAACTTGTTGGTGAAGGCGCATAGCCTGTCTTGGTTCAACCGTAGTTGAACTTTTCGGCGAAGGCGCATAGCCTGTCTTGGTTCAACCGTAGTTGAACTTTTCGGCGAAGGCGCATAGCCTGTCTTGGTTCAACCGTAGTTGAACTTTTTGGTGAAGGCACGTAGCCCGAGTCCCGGTTCAACCGTAGTTGAACTTTTTTTTTGGTGAAGGCGCATAGCCTGTCTTGGTTCAACCGTAGTTGAACTTGTTGGTGAAGGCGCATAGCCTGTCTTGGTTCAACCGTAGTTGAACTTTTTGGTGAAGGCACGTAGCCTGAGTCCCGGTTCAACCGTAGTTGAACTTTTCGGCGAAGGCGCATAGCCTGAGTCCCGGTTCAACCGTAGTTGAACTTGTTGGTGAAGGCGCATAGCCTGTCTTGGTTCAACCGTAGTTGAACTTTTTGGTGAAGGCACGTAGCCTGAGTCCCGGTTCAACCGTAGTTGAACTTGTTGGTGAAGGCGCATGGCCTGTCTTGGTTCAACCATAGTTGAACTTTTCGGCGAAGGCGCATAGCCTGAGTCCTGGTTCAACCGTAGTTGAACTTGTTGGTGAAGGCGCATAGCCTGTCTTGGTTCAACCGTAGTTGAACTTTTCGGCGAAGGCGCATAGCCTGTCTTGGTTCAACCGTAGTTGAACTTTCGGTGAAGGCGCATAATCTGTCTTGGTTCAACCGTAGTTGAACTTTGTCGATCTTTGATGACGAAGGCTCATGGCCTGAGTCCCATATTGTGGGTATTGAGTGCTGAAGCTCGGTTTGGATTCGAGACCTTGAGCGGCTCATCCGTTGTCTTCCCAACCAGGGTTTATAGGCTGTCTTGAGGCGACTCTTGGCTCGAGATATCTCCGTGCCGGTTTCTGGCCGGAGCTCGTATCAGGGATGTGGGAGATGCCTTACAGAGACCTTCCCTTAGGAGGGGGGGGGGGCTGCTTCTTCTTGTTTGCACCATCTGATAGATGAGAGATAGAGGAACTGGATCTCGATTCGAGATCTTCGAGTTCCATTGGCCTGATATGCCGCTTTGGCTTGTTTAAGCTGGGTTGTTCTTCCTTTTCCGGCGTTTCTTTCCTTTTGGTCCATGGAAGAACTACGCGATTTTGCTATGAAATCCCCACAGACGGCGCCAAATTGTTTGCTCAAAAGTTATCACATATCTTATGAGTGCAAAACAATACAAATAAGTTACGGGAAAATCATAGCAAATCGTAATAATCCATTGGACCAAGCGAAGAACATGAAAATAAGTACTCAGAATTAGGGGGAGAAACATTAAAAGCCTTTATTGATAATATTTGTTTGGTCTGCCTCCCCATGAAGGGGTTCAGAGCCTTACAATGGTGTTTTCTCTTCCCATAAGATGGGTATCTTTTTCCCTTCTCTCTCCTGTCTATAGTAGTGAAGAAGCAGCCCCCCTTCTAGGGCTTCCACTCTTAGTATTTATAGATGTGAGCTTCGTGAGCTGGCAATAAATGGCCGTGGCCACGCTGAGGTTCCGTCCCCATGGGGGAATGAATGGG
>NW_017670869.1:144356-199638 GCF_001879085.1 Nicotiana attenuata
AAAATACAAAAAAAAGAAAGTAAAATTGGGGCAACTAAGTAAATTTCTAGATAAGTTTGGGTTGAGATCCCTTTGTTTTGGGTGAGTTTTATGGGTTGTATTTGGGCTGCTTAATGGGTAAGAATGGGCTATACAAAAATAGCGAGTTAACTTGGGCTCAGCCCAAATAGATCCATGAGCTAAAATGTTTGTACCCCAACCCATTAATCTCTAGGCGAGTTGGGCGGGTTGGATGGGTTTGAGCTCAAATTGCCACCCCTAATAGGGGGAAGTGCACGGTTAGCCACTAATAACACATGTATTTACTTTTAAGCCACTATTTAGAATGTCTTTAGTCTTTAGCCACTGCTTTAATAAACTTTACCTGCCCGGACGAAAACACCCTTCTGCTCATAAAGTTCAGGACCAAGTTCCGTAACTTTTGAACTTGTAACTCTAGCTTCAGGACTTCAGGACTATATGTCCTTAACTTTTGAACTTGGAACTCGAAATTCAGGACCACCTGTCCTTAATTTCTGTGCTTGTAACTCTAAGTTAAGGACTACTTGTCCTTAAATTTTGAACTTGTAGGTCTAAGTTCAAGAGGACCTATTGTCCTTAACTTTTGAGCTTGTTAGTCTAAGTTCAGGACCATGTGTCCTTAACTTTTGAATTTGTAACTGTAAGTTCAGGACCAAGTGTCTTAACTTTTGAGCTTGTTAGTCCAAGTTCAGGACCTATTGTCCTTAACTTTTGAGCTTGTTAGTCTAAGTTCAGGGCCTATTGTCCTTAACTTTTGGGCTACTTAGCCTAAGTTCAGGACCTATTGTCCTTAACTTTTGAGCTTGTTAGTCTAAGTTCAGGACTTTACCTATTGTCCTTAACTTTTGAACTTGTAACTGTAAGTTCAGGACCTATTGTCTTTAACTTTTGAGCTTGTTAGTCTAAGTTCAGGACTAAGTGTCCTTAACTTTTGAACTTGTAACTCTAAGTTCAGGACCAAGTGTCCTCAACTTTTGAACTTGGAACTCGAAGTTTAGGGCCAAGTGCCCTTAACTTTTGAACTTGTAACTGTAAGTTCAGGATCCATAACGTAGCAGAAAACCAAAAATACATCACAGAAATCACAAACCGAAATACATCTACCACCATAATTGCATACGATATCAAAGATCACGACTAGTTTAATTAGTAACAAAACTAGCACGTTAATCTTTGAACAATCATAGTGCTTATTCAAGAGTTTCTCAAATTAAGTTTATATATATAACATATAGTAACATTTTTAGCATGCCTAGTACACAAAAAACAGCGGCGGAGTCCATGGCAGTCGCCACCGGAAAATCCTTCCGTCTCACAGACGGCGGCACAGTTTTTCTCCCTAACACATGAAAGAGATAGAAGAAAGGGTAATACAGTCTTTTCATATTAATTTTAATAGACTAGTGACTATTATTGCTAAGCATTACAAATGCTGGATAAAAAGTAAATACCACTTTAAAAAGTGGCTACCCCACACGATTTTTACCCCCTAATACCCTCGTTCCATTTTATATGTGAAAGTTTATTTTTATTTTTATTTTTACTTTGTTAAAAAATAATATCAACTTTCCATATTTCGAAACACTTTATTTTTACCTTAATATCATACTTTTATAGCCACAGCAATGATTTGACATATTTAATAGCTTAATCGATCTCTTGCCTGGATCAATCCAATGTTTCTGAGGTCTCTAACAATGTTAGTTGATTGGGTACATATTGTCATGATCTTAAATTACTGAAATAAAATTTCTTTTTTTTTTTTAAAATTTACTTTGTTTATTTCAACTAATTTGTGATAACTAATCCTTCTTCCAATGGGAAAAGGTATTCCGGTTTATTTGTTTTTTTTTAAAAATATTTTTATTTTGGCTGTTTCCTAATTAGGGCAGGATTAACCAACCCTTTACTTTATCAAATTCCTAATCAAAGTTGGTCTAGGATTTGGTTCTATTTTATTTATTTATAAATACTAGGTTAAGACCAATTCCTAGGGTTCCCCATCATATGGAGGCTGTTGTTTTATATTACCACAATCCCTCCTCAGATGCAGACCTCATAATTCGACAAATAATATCACCAATTAATAATACTACGAATAATATTATTTCTTCTTCTTCTTCTTTACCTCTTTTAAACCTTCACTTTCAACTTCGTACTTATGAAAAATATTGTTATAGACCAGTACCCCATGATCATCAATATCCTGCACAATTCCAAGGACAAAGAACTCTTATTTTACTTCGCGATCTCGAACTCCCACCTTTTTTATACATGTCATATGACATGTTCTACCGTGCCATGCAAGGAAATCTCAAGAATTGGGGTGAGGAGTTTGATCGAAATTACCGTGACAAAATTATCCATGATATGATAGTCATAGTACGTAAACTTGTTGATGATGTGTCTAACAAGCATCGCCAAAATTTGAAGGTGTTCGTTGGTGTAAGCTTAACCGTTAATCATTTTCTTGATAGGAAGATTTCATTAGAAGAAACATCGTCGTCGATAGAGAGAATAATGGAAATTGATGAAGATGAACGTACGAATGATGACTGTGTGGTTTGTCTTGAACAACTTGGGAAGGAGAGGAAGATTTTGTGCATGCCTTGTTCACATATGTTTCATAAAGTTTGCATTACAAAATGGTTCGAGAAGAAACTTCATTGCCCTATTTGCCATTGTGAGATATCAACTGATGAATTTAGATTTCTAGCTAGCTAGCCTCGTGTTTCTTTTTCTTTTGTTTTTAATTTTCAAGATATAAAATGAGGAAAGAAGCATTAATTGGGGTCTTCTTTTCTTTTTCTTTTTGTGAAGATATGTTAGTTGGATTGTCTTTATTTGAGATAACAACATGTTCAATAGTTGGTGTGATTAAGGAAGCTGAGTTTTCAAATTACAAATCACGATTCCTGCTCGTACAGACTCCAAAATTTATATGAAGGTAAGGCCTAGTCCCTCTTCGGTAATTTTTTTTTGCGGCAATAAAATCGTGACTGGTATTTGAAGTACAGAAAAAGGAAGCTGAGCTAAATAGAGAAAACACTTTGAAAAAGTTGAGAATCCCAAGCTCATTTGCATTAATTGATGTTTTGTATTTACATTTGATATTTTGGTCTGAGTTCATTATTTGTGTTACTAAATTACAAGAGCTTCTATTTTATGTAAATATCTTGTTATACTAAAATTACACTAGAATTAAGTTTTTCTTGGCCAAAAAGGTCAAAATTTACATTTTTATAGCGTAATAATATATTTATGAGTTTCTTTTTCACATCTATACTATATTAAAAACACGAAGGCCCTTAGCGAAATGTCGTTCGCCTTTTTTACACTTTAAAAATATATTTTACATCGGATAAAATTCTATAATCAAAAAGCTTTCCAAATATTTAAATGTTCTAAATCAACTAAGTTTTTTCTAAGTAATTTAGAGTTTGATATCTTCTACTAATAAGGATACAAAATATTAAGACAATAAAATAATCCATAAAAGTGGGAGGAAATTTTTTCGTTAGTTTCCAACAAGAAAACTTCACGATTTTGTGTAATATTACTGTTCTTTGTCCTTGTTTAATCATAAAGACCAAATTTGCCTCTTTATTTACCCTTCATATGATTTATTTATTGTTTTTAAAATTAAAATAAAAAGTATTTTTTTAAAAGCTTGGTTGTTAAATTCGTTTATTTCTCAAAATTTTCTACGACATTAGGTTTTAGGAAGAGTAAATATTTTTGGAAAAAAGTAATAATTAATTTGTGAAAAGAAGTAATAAAAATTCGTGTTAAAAAGAAACTAATATTATTACTAAGAGATTTTATTGCATAATTTAACTTTAAAAATAGGAATTAGTTACGAAATTTATCTTGTAGCTGATCACTTTTGTATATTGATCTGTCACTAGCAATATTTTATTATTATTTAACTACATAATTTTTTCATCACTAATTTATTTCTTTATGTAGTTCACTTGTCTAGAATACATGGTATCTAGACGATTATTTTGATATGAAACTAATATAAAAGAACACTAAATTTTCATAATCATCTTGGTTGTTTCATGCTTAGCCTCTACTTTTTTTTTTTTACCAAATAGGCTCAATATTTGTCATTTTCAAGAGCTTATATTTAAAAAAATTATTTTTAAGGGCTTATATTTTTATAATTTTATATGCATCGTACAAGGTACACGCGCATCGCGCGTATACTAAAACTAGTAGTTATTAATAGAGTAATAAGAATCTAATGTGTTTTTGAGTTTCTCTTTCCACAGTTATCTAAATCTTAGCAAAAGGCTGTCAACCCAAAAATCCAACCCTACCTCGCCTACGTCCCCCTACCACTATCTTAGAGATAACCTCTAATGGAGAAATCTCAACAGTCACCATGAACACTCAAGTGCCTCTTCTGGAACGTAACCACACTCCAATTCAGGTGAAAAGACACTCACCGTCCACTCCACAAGATCCCTAATTAATTCAGAATCCCCCTCCCCAGGCACAATTAACACTGCCTCCTCCACTGACCGAGACTTGACACCAAAGGTCACAATAGTGGCTCAGCCCCTTATGTTAATCACCCCCATTACTCAAAGTAGTAAATCCAAAAAACACAAAAATGAAAAAAACCAAGTGCCGCCCTCCTTTGTGACCACACTATCACTACCACGGGCCACCTACCAGCATCCTGGCTGGAGGCGGCACTGCAGGGCCAGGGCTTAACCTACAATTTCACCTTGGGAAGCCAACCGATGACGTTGATTGTCCAGAATCCGGCTCACTTGGCAAGGGTAACCGTAGAAGACCTAAATAAAGCCCTAGCTGCCTTTGGTCCATCCCTGTGGCAGATAATGGTGAATAAGGACACATGCAACCAAACATCGACCCTCCGATGCTCAACAATCAAATGTCCCAAATCTTTCAGTCATTACCATTCTTCCCAGACCCGGGAACGGAGGACCCAGCAACGGTGCCGATCTTTGTGACCATCAACCCCTAAATTAACCAAATGCCATCATCTTCTGCTTCGCCAGAGAAGAGCACGTCCCCACCACTCAGAAACATCAAAAAGGAAATCAGCAAGGCCCTAGACCTCCTCAAAAGGAAAAACTCGACAGAGGCGGAAGGAACAACCTACGCCCCCTTCGAACATACTCGCTCTTACTGGACTCAGTCAGGGCGATCAAATTCAGTGTGGATACCAGCGAGGTGCTAGTGATTCTATGCCTCAGATCATTGACCAAATGTGCACTGAGCCTAGTGTCTCACCAGGCCCAAGGATCCATAGAGCCAATGCTCAATCTGACTCCGGTACTCAGGTTAAAGAGGAAATCCCAATCGCCTCCGAGGAAGGCATCACAAGGAATGGGGAACCCTTAGGAAGGTCACCATCCAAACAACCAACCACCTCTAATGAATTACATCATATGGAATTTTAGGGGTGGGAACAATGCTGAGTTCAAAAGGCACTGTATGGAGATGGTCAAGTTGCACAAGCCAGCCATGCTCGTTCTGCTGGAGACTAAAATGGCCGACCACAAGAAACTGGAGATGAGCTTCAGTTTGATCTGATTATCCAATCGCCGGCCATTGGTTTATCTGAGGGGAATGTGATTATGTGGAAGGAGGACAACGTTAGTGTAGATGAGGTGGCCACCACCCCTCAAGGTATCCATTCCATGGTAAAGGTACTCCTTAACCATACTCCTTGGTTATTCTCTGCTATTTATGCTAGTAATAGTTTAGCAAATAGGAAAATCCTCTGGGAGAACTTAATTACAATCTCCAAAACTCTCACAAAAAACTAGTTTATGAGAGGAGATTCAACGAAGTCTTGAAAGCTAGGGATAAATATGGGGGCAACCTGATAAACCCTAGTCGCAGCAACCTATTCTGGAATTATATTAATGAATGCAAACTATTAGACCTAGGCTACAAAGGTGTAAATTAACTTGGTCTAATAAAAGATACAACAATAGGACCTCTCTGATCCTTGAAAGAATAGATAGGTGTTTTGCCAATGAGAGTTGGATCTCATAGTACCCTAAGGCTACTGTGTTGCACCTACCTAGGACCCACTCTGATCACTACCCCATCCAAGTTATCCTGAAAGGGAAATATTCCAATAACCTAACTAGACCTTTAGGTTTGAATCCACGTGGGCTATCCACCCAACTTTCCCCAGCATCATCAATGAGGATTTCACTACAAATTTAACCCTTCTCCATTCCACTAAGTCCTTCAAGAGAATTGTGACCCAGTGGAACAGAGATACCTTTGGCAACATTTTCCATAAGAAAAGAAGAATCTTAGAAAGAATTGCAGTAAACCAAAGATCCCCCAACTACCAACTCAACACCTACTTGTTAAACCTAGAAAACAGTCTTATTAGTGAGCTTGACTCAACCCTTAGAAATGAAGAGGACTTCTGGAAGCTCAAATTTATGGTTAACTGGCTTCATGAAGGGGATGCCAACACCAAATTCTTCCACACTTCCACTCTCAATAGAAGAAGAAGAAGAAGAAGAAACAGAATCCTCTCTCTCAATGATGAGAGTGGGAACTGGCTCTATGACTAACAAGACATCCAAACATCCATAAAGAGCTTTTTCACCAACCTCTATATCTCCTCCCACTCTCAAGCCCCCATTTCCACCACCAGTCATCTAACAATGTCTCATACCATTTCTGACTCCCAAAGAGACAGACTGGATGTGCCCCTTGAGATAGGGGAAATCAAAATGGCTATCTTCTCCCTCAAGCCTTTTAAGGCTCCTGGTCCAGATGGCCTCCACCCCTTCTTCTACCAAAATTACTGGAGCATTGTGGGCAACTCTGTCTCTGACTTCTGCAAAAAATGCTTCTCTACTAACTCCATGGATGAGACCATGAACCAAACTCTGCTCTGCCTCATCCCTAAATGCCCCCAAGCCTCAATGCTGAAAACTTCAAACCAATTGACTTTGTAAAACAATCTACAAGTCCATCACCAAGATCATTGTAAACAGAATCAAGCCAATGCTGCCTGATATCATAGGGCCTAGCCAGTCCAATTTCCTTTCTAATAGAAGAGCTTCTAACAATGCTATCATTGTGCAAGAGTACATCACTCATTTTAGGAAAATAAAAGGGAAACAGGGCAACATGATCCTCAAAATTGATCTGGAAAAAGCCTTTGACAGGCTGGAGTGGTACACCAAGCTCATTATGTCTTGCATTAGCTCTTTCGGCATTTCAATTCTTGTTAATGGGGGGAAGACTGAAGCCTTCAAGCCCTCTAGAGTTATCAGACAAGGGGACCCAATATTTCCTTACCTTTTCATAATGTGTATGGAGAGGCTATCCAGGTCAATAGATAAGGTAGTTCTAGACAATCAATGTCAAGCCATAAGTATCAGCATGTCTGGTCCTAAAATCTCACATCTCTTCTTTGCTGATGATCTCACCATGTTTTCCAAAGCAAGCAACAGGAACTGCACCTCCGTATACTCAATCCTGCGGTCTTTCAATGAGTGCTAAGGCCAAAAAATCAATCTTACTAAGTCATGAGTGCTCTTCTCCTCCAACACATCCCAGGATACCATGGAAAACCTCACCAATGCTCTGCCAATCCAACCTATCACCTCATTTGGTAAATACCTCGGTTTTTCCATCTTCCATAAGAAAGCCACTAGTGCAGATTTTCAGTTCATAATTGATAATATGCAATCCAGAGTTACCTACTAGGGGCCACCTTCACAGAATTTGGGTCAACTGTAACCCACAATGCTGTTTCTGCCACAATTATGACGAAACAATTGACCATATCTTCTTTGATTGCATAAATGCAGTCCAGTTCTGGCAAGAATTACGTTCCAGAGCACTCAATGAGAGCATGCAACAGAACCCCATCATTTCACCCCAACAATGGCCCACCACTTGGAATACACTTAGGAAATAACCTTTCAATGGCCACATTCTTTAGGAAAACATCCTCCCTTTCTGTTTCTGGCATATTTGGCTATGCAGAAATCACAACCTGTTCAATAACAAAAAAGATAGTATCAACATTGCTAACACCATCTCTAAAGCTACTGAATATTTTGTGTTGGTAAAAAATACTTCCACCAAAATAGCTCACAAAATCACTGCCAAATGGGAGCCACCCAGAAGAGGTTTCTATAAGCTAAATACGGATAAAGCAGCTAAGGGCAACCCAGGCATAAGAGGAATAGGTGGTGTATTCAGAAATCATAGTAGGGATTGGATAATGGGGTTTATGGAGAATATGGGGCGAATTCCTCTCACATTGGAAACTGTGCTCAATTCCTATATTATTCGCGCACCTACATACCACAATCCGGTTCCAAGTCCTTTATTTTAAAATAGAGGAGTAGTTCAACTACCACATACAACAAACACTTTGGCTGAATTGAAGGCTCTCCTAAAAGGACTGCAACTTGCTGAACAAAACAATTGGGTCCCATTGGACATCAACACCGACTCGAGCAAAATCATACAAATGCTAATTACAGGTAACCTAACATATGATCCTATGATTTGTGAATGCAGGTTATTAATACACAGGATGGGCAGAGTCGTGGTGAAGCACACTTACAGGGAGCAGAATAGGGTGGCAGATTCAATGGCAAAGAAAGCAGCGAAGACAATTTCTTTGGTCAGATCTAGCCTACTGCCAGATCCTCCGATGTTTGCTAATGATGTTTTTTGGGCAAACATCCTAGGAATTGAAGTTGTTAGGAATTTTGTGGCATGTAATATGGACACTATATCTCAAAACAATTGCTATGCTTGAGGTCCAACAATACCCCATCAGTGACATTACTATGTAATATTTTTGGCTACTAGTATTATATAAATATCCATTTTAACCAAAAATAAAAAATAAAAAATCCCACAACCTAGTTCCTCCCATAAATTAATAATTCGAAATTCTTTGAATTCATATTTATTTTTTCTTCTGTTTAATTCAGTAATTTGTTCTTATAGATCTTTGGATTTGGCTACGGCTATAGAGGAGGATTGTGTAACTGTAAAAATTAACCGTCTCATTTTGACTTTTCTTTTTTTGATATTTGTTTCAGAGTGATGATACATGAATCTCGCTTTTATGCTGATTAATTCCGGTTAATGAGAAAAATAAGTGAGGGCTAAGAATTGTCGAGGTTGGATTACTGTTGCAACAATTATGCTTGATTATTAATTTGATTAAGTAGAAAAGGTTTTTTTTATTAAGAAGACTAAAAAGAAGAAGAAAAAACACAATTTGAGGAAAATTAAGCTAGAAATTGTGAAATTGAAATCAAGAAAGAAATTGAATATAAAAAAAAAAATCCTTGAATAGAACCAAAAAAAAGAAGAAAATAAACCAACGCACTAGGAGATGCGGTTGTCGAATACTTGATGGCGGCGGTGGGAGGAGTCAAATTTGGCCCACTATTGAGGGGAATGATAGCGGCCGACAAATTTATGACAGCGGTGGGAGGAGCCAAATTTTGCCGACTATTGAGGGCAATGGCAGCGGCAGCAAATTGATAGTAGCGGTGGGAGGAGCCAAATTTGGCCCTCTATTAAGGACAATGATGACGATCGACTAATTGATGGCAGAGGTGGGAGGAGCCAAATTTGGCTCACATTTGAGGGCAATGGCGGCGGTCGGCAAATTGATAACGTTGGTGGGAGGAGCCAAATGTGGCCCACTGTTGAGGCCAATGGAGGCGGACGGCGAATTGATGGCGGCGGTGGGAGGATCCAAATTTGTCCCACTGTTGACATAATGGCGGCGGCCAACAAATTGATAACAACGGCGGGAGGAGCCAAATTTGACCCACTATTGAGGGCAATAGCGGCGGGGGGCGAATTGATAATGGTGGTGGGAGGAGCCAAATTCGGCCCACTATCGGGCCTGGGTGGCTCTAGGGTAAGGCCACTAAAGCTTCTGCTTTAGGCCCCCAATTTTTTTTTCTATTTGTTATAATTATTTATATTAGTAAAAAGTTTTTGTATTAAAAAAACATTAACATTTTGTTTTAATACACTACATTGGTTCTAGTTATCAAATATTTTATTAATAACATAAATATTTAAATAATTTAACTCAAAATTTTAAAATATTAGACAATGCTATAGTATGGAATACTTAAAAGAAACTTAAAAACTTGAAAGAAAATTTGTCAAAAATCATATAATTTTTTCTTGGTTATCTAAACTAATCGTGTCTATGTGTTCAACGGTTATCACATTACTAATGTTATTTCCTCACATCTTCTTAAGTTTTGGCTTTAGGCCTTCGATTTTATTGAGTCGCCCCTGCATTGAGGACAATGGCGGTGGCTGGTAAGGGACAAATTTGGCAGGGAAATGGCGAGGGGAGAGGGGAAGGAATCCGGTTAAGAGGTAAGAGCCAATATGCATATAACTGGTTATACATGATTATACACATATTACACATGATTTATACATATATTATATATTCATCGACTATTTTCGTGATTGGCTAACGACTATTTAAGTAAATTATTCTAATTACACCATCTTGGTAGAACACTAAAATCACACCTAAGTTGTGAAAAGTACAACAGCCACATGGCAAGATTATATTATTAAGGAAATCATTTCTAAAATGTTTTAATTCTAAATCCTACAAAATGGGTCACTAACAAAAGGCCATGTTATATGATCAATATAGCTTACCAGAGAGAGGTAATTTATAATTTATAAACCTGAGTAGATACATGAGTTCATCTTTGTCTTGGTAATTGGAACACATTTAACAGTTTATGACAATGAGTTAGAATCAATTTATTTATTTTTTACGTTTTTTATACTAAACAATTAGATCCATATTATCTATATTTTATGTTTGTACACACCCTTTAATAAATTTATTTAATAACCTTAATCACAAGAGTATTTGTCTAAAAAAAACTTAATTTATTTTAATCTGATTCATTCATTTAACACTCTACTAATTAGAGCATAGTAATTGTACATTTGAAAAGGTGATAACTTAAAAAACCACTAGATATTTGAAATGAATTTAATTTAATTAAAAGTCAAATATTTGGGACAGGAAGAAGTATTAAAGCTTAGTTTATTGATTGATTCATTATTTATTTCGACTAATTTGTGATAATCCTTTAGGTATTACTATAATTTACTTCTCTTTTTTTTTTTTGAATATTTTTTTTTTGGTTTATTTGATAAGGCACAAGTAACCAACCCTTTTCGTACCAAATAAAGGATTTGCGTCTACTTTATAAATACTAGGTTGAGACCACTCCCTAGGTTTCCCATTCAAATCTCTAAATACACTTTCCAATATTCCAGTAATTCCTCAAATGCAAGCGTCATAATTCGGCCACGAACAAAATTAAGTATTGTTGGTGAAATTACAAGAAATTATAATTGAAAAATAAAATGAAGAAAAATTAATAAATATTCTTTCGGCTGAAAATTAATAAATCGCTCTCTTTAAGGAGATTCAAGCCCACTGCTGTAGTATCTTCACAGGTCCAGCAGTAATACTCTTGACTTGTCCCCTTTAGGATACAACAACTCGACAACGTCGTATGACTCGAACAAACTCTAGACAAGTTGTTGAGTCCAACGCTCCATCAAAATGAACACCTTCCTACAACAAAAATAATATTATATTTTGTAGATAATAAGTTGGAGACTTAGATTTTTCTCCTTCTCTTAACTCTCTTTTTCACTACACCAATTTCATTTTTTGCATGCACACTACAATAATATTTTTCCCATCTACAACACAAGGAAGAAACGCCACTATTTATAGGTGTAAAATCTCTTCCATAAAATAAATAACAAAGTAGTGGAAAAATAAAATTGTAGAACATGGTTGGTGGTTATATTTTAATCTTTAGTGGGTAATTAGTGGTAGATCATGGCATTAGTAGTTTCAAGAGTTACACCAAAATAATGATCACTTTCTTGCCAATTTATAACCTCTATCTCACAAGATGCACTTTAATATTAAAATGCACTAACACCAACATTCTCCCACTCATTTTAATATTAAAACAATAGAGTTTACCAGTTGAAGGGAGACTATTATCCATAATGAAGGTGTTCTCTGCATTGAACCTCTACTTAGTAAAATAGCAATCTCTACGCCAGAGTCAGTAGCGATCTCTGATGTTTGGCTATAATTCCATATTTTTAGTGCATTACTTACCTTACATTTTAGGTGCTATAATGCTAACTATATTATATTTGTGCTTAATTGAGTTTATTTTATGTGTAGGTATATTGGAGATGATATTGGAGCAAAGTAAATATTGAATTTGTAATTCATGCTCTAAAATAATATTATAATGGGCTCATACACATTATCTGTCATCTGGATTCATGTTAGGCAACACTTTGGTCAACTACATTGTACTATCTCAGTATAATGATATATTGAGGGCTAAGAGACATTATGACTACATCGAAAAGACCAACCAAAAGAAGACAAGAGAACAAATTGAAAAAGAAGGGAATTGTTGATGAAGAAAGAATAAATGAGAAAGAAGAAAACCAAAGAAACGAGAACTGGAATGAAAAGTTGGCAACAAAATTGAAATGAAAAAGCTGGCGTAGCAAGCCATTTTGAACGTAACAGAGTGGGCGACGCGAGCAATCTATCTCGTTATAGAGCATGCGGCGCGAGAAATATACCTCGCGATGGAGCTGGCGACGCAAGGGTTAAAGCGAGGTGGAGCGCGCTATAGAGGTCGCGCCGCGAGGTCTATAGCGAGCGTGTTCCGGATTTTTAAATCCTATTTTATCTCCTATTTAATTTTGGACTTGGTTATTTCGGTTAGGTCTTTTCCCTACACATATAAATAGTCATTAAACACCATTTTTAGGGGGAGTTCTGCGACGGGAGGCAAGAACATCACGTGGAACAACTTTCGGAGGAGAAAATCATAGAGTTCTTCATTCCTTTATCTTTTCTTTGTACTTTATTTATGCAAAATACTTGGAAAATTATTACTACGAACATGAGTGGCTACGCACTCTAGTTTCTAGGGTTGTGGTTGACATGATTATTAACATTTATTAATTACATCTTTGTTAATTCGGATTATCATCTTGTGGTTGTTTCTTTAATTCTAGTTTTAACTTGTGAATTGTTGTAGCTACCAATTCACCCTACTATCTATGCTATGCTTGGAAAAGCCGTGTTTAGATTAGAGTAGATTTAGAGAGAGCTTGTTTCTGAACCGTGGCTCGGGGAAAGATTTCGCAATTAGGATAGGAATATACTTAACAGTCTTGCTTAATTAAATATCGTATTATATACATTCATGATGGACTCAATACCATAGGAATATAGGGTTGATATATTGTGGGCATGCAAGTAGTATTGTGGGAACATGCTATTCATATAAACGATCCGGTTTATTAACAATCATAGATAATCTGGATTAACGAGCGTGATTATTGAACTTAATAAGATTGACAAACCAACCACAACCCTGGAATTTTCATCTCCTCTGAAGTAAAATCTCATCATACACAATTACATTCTTGATAATTTAGTTGTTACTTGTTTAATTTCCGCAATAGTAGATTAATAGAAAAACATCACTCTTAAATATCTTGGACAATTAATTGATTTTAGTTTGCTTAGTTAACAATTGATCTAAGTCTCTGTGGGTTCGACATCCGACTTTCGAGTCACTTTATTACTTGACGGCCACGTATACTTGCGTTTACTTGGGGAACCAACAAGTTTTTGGCGTTGTTGCCGGGGACTTAGTTATTGATTGTTTATTTGAGTTAAGTTGCTATTCGTTATTTGTTCAAGTTTAGTTGTTAGTTTGCTTTATTTGTGATAACGCATGCTCTTCTCTTGAATGCGGAGGAGTAGAAGCGCAAACAATCTTCTTCCTCTTGATCCTGAAATCGAACGAACACTTCTTATAGTGAGGAGGGAAGTCGAAGCTAGAACTAGAATTGAAAGAGGGTTGGACATCGTAGTTCAACCACAAACAATAGAGATGGCAGGTAATGAAGAGCGTCCGGTGATAGAGGCTGCAAGGCCCAATCTGGCTAATATGACTCAGGCAATTGTGAAGCCTGATATCACGGGTCACTTTGAACTCAAACAGTACATGGTACAACTGATTCAATCCATATGGCAATATGTGGGTCTATCTCATGAAGACCCGCAGAGGCACATTCAGAACTTCCTGGAAATTACAAGCACTTACAATTATCCGAACGCTTCCAAGGACTATTTCAGGCTGACACTGTTTCCTTTTTCACTTATGGGGGAAGCTAAGGAATGGTTACAAAAGGAGACCGCGAACTCAATCCACAATTGGGATGATCTAGCAAGGAAATTCTTAATCAAGTTTTTTCCCACAAAGAAGACAAAGTCACTGAGGAGCCAGATTCTGGGGTTTCAACAACGAGATGGTGAGACTCTTCGACAAGCTTGGGAAAGATACAAGAAGCTACTCAAAGACTGCCCACACCATTGTCAGACTGATGAGGTGTTGGGTCACGCTTTCGTTGATGGGTTGGACGAGGCATCAAAGATGAATCTTGACTTAGCATGTGGGGGTAGTTGCATGGCAAGATCTTATAGTGAGATCCAGATCCTGCTAAATAATTTCACTGCTAATGATAATAGTTGGCAAGGATATGGGGAACCACGAAGAGTACTTAAACAAAAGGCAACATATGTGGTCGAGCTTGATGATTTCTCAGCAATGAGGGCAGAAATAGCGAGACTAGCAAATTAGATAAATAAAATGACAATGCACCCCGCACAACAGATGCAACACGTGCAACAGATGTCTACTTGCTGCGAGTTATGTAGTGAAGGTCACACAAGTGACATATGTCCCGTGAATCCTGAATCCATCTACTACATGGGGCAACAAGCTAGCGGGCCGATGAATCAACATGCTCAATATGGTAAAACATACAATCCGAACTGGAGGAATCATCCTAACTTCTCTTGGGGTGGAAATCAGAAGATCAGGCCTCAAGCGAATTACAATCATCCACCTCAACCTCCACAGCAAGCAGAAGAGAGTTTGACTGACGTGATGAAAAGGCATTTGATAGACAATCAGAAAGTTATGACTGAGAATCAACAATTCAGGGCTGAGAATCAACAATTACGCACAGAGTTCAGAAATCTAGAGAGACAGTTTGGGCAAATGGCTAACAATCAGAATACTAGACCTGCTGGAGCTCTCTCGAGTTATATTGAGCATAATCCTAAGGCTCAAGTCAATGGCGTTACCTTGAGAAATGGAAGAGAATTAGAAGAAGTTTCAGAGAAAAAGAAGTATACAACGAGTCCTGAAGGAAAATTAATTCTTAAGCCAGTTGAGGAGAATGAGAAAGAAAATAAAGGATCAGAGCCAATAAATATGACAAGGCCACCACCTCCGTTTCCACAAAGGCTGCAAAAGCAAAAATATGATGACTATGTACAAGAAATTCTTAGATATTTTGAGCCAAGTGCGTGTGAATTTGCCTTTGGTGGAAATTTTGCAGGAAGTGCCAAAGTATACAAGGTATCTCAGAGATATTGTGGCAAACAAGCGAAGACATACAGAGTTTGAAACAGTTGCACTTACTAAAGAGTGCAGTGCTAGATTTCAGAGTAAGCTTCCTCCTAAGTTGAAGGATCCTGGGTGTTTCACAATTCCTCTATCTCTTGGAAAACAAGAAGTTAGTAGAGCCCTGTGTGATTTAGGGGCTGGTATAAATTTGATGCCATCCTCGTTGTTCAAGCAACTCGGATTGGGGGTGCTTAGACCTGCTACAATCACTTTACAGTTGGATGATAAGTCACTAGTTACTCTAGAAGGAATTATTGATGATGTGTTAGTTCGAGTGGGAAAGTTTATTCTTCCTGTTGATTTTATTGTTCTTGATTACGAGGCAGATGAGGAAGTACCCATTATTTTGGGGCGACCATTTTTAGCTACTGGTGGAGCGCTTATTGATGTTAGGGAAGGGAAGTTGAAGATGAGAGTTGTCGATGAGGAAATCACTTTTAATGTGTACAAGGCACTTGATCCCTAGGCATTATGAGGACTTGTGCATGATTACTGTGGTAGAACTGAAGGGGAGAGAGCAGAGTCCTTATATGAATTGTAGTGATTTGGATGGGACAATTGAGTTGGAAAAGGTGGTGTTGCAAGCTGGGTGTGTAAGGATGATTGAGAAAAGAGCCAGAGATGAAAGAGGAGACCTTCTGAGAGCGTGTAAAAAGGCTATACTTGATGGGAGAAAGAAGAGGAGAAAGCACCTAGCCTGAGCAGAGTAGCAGTGTCGTGTCGCGACGTTAAATCGGGCGCTTGTTGGGAGGCAACCCATCTTTACTGCTTTCTTTTATTTTTATTTTTATCTTATTATTGTCGTAGTGTTTGTTTTTGTTTTGTAGGATTATAAGCATGTGAAGCAAAGCCATTGGAAGAGTGCAAAAGTAAGTTAGATGGCGAGAACTAAGTGTGGGGTGCCAACACAAAGGATCATGCCCGGGGAAAGTTTGAGTACCCCGTGAGTTGCTATTGCTTCGGCCTTTGGCCTTTCAGGGAGTTTCTTGTCCACCCTTGTTATTGTTTTGCTTTATTTGTGCATTAGGGATACTGCACTCCTTTAAGTGTGGGTGGGAAAATTCTCTAAATAATTAGTAGTAGGATGTTAGAAGAATATTAATTTCTTATTTTTGCTTTTGTAGTTGTGTAGTATTTTAGTAGCTATGACAAAAATCGAAAAAAAAGTACAAAAATTAGACTTTTCCCAACGATGGATCTCCTAGACAGTTTTCTTGAGGGATTTAAGCCTAAAGAAAAAGGACAACAAATATTTTCTTTGTAGGTAGTATAGTAATTCCCCCTTAGTTTTTCTTTGTACCGCGGTTCTTTTCCAAGGGTTTTGTTTGAACCAGGTGTAGTTAGTTTATTTTTTTTAGGAGTAGGAGCCACTGTGAGATGAATTGAATTGAAGCAATATCTCTTGACTTTATTATGCCTTGAGAATAGTGAGTACTTTGGTTGTGACACTTAGGCTTAGTTATTGACTCTTGTATAAGTACCTTAAATTGTATGATCTTAACTTTGCTTAACTGCTTTTACTAGAATGTCTTGATGAAATTAATCCTGAGTGAGTTATGTGTCATGTGTATGTGAGGTTTGTGTGTTATTCTGTGCATAGCATTTGATGTCTAGAACTTGCCCCGTGTGTTTGCAAAGCAAAATAGTAGCGTTGTTCAGTCTTGAAAGTGATATAGGCGTTTCTTTGTTGAGCCAGACATATATAGTTTACCCGCCTAATTGTTATGTATCGTAGTTAATCCCTTTGAGCCTATAATCATGTTTCTTTGGCAACCACATTACAAGTCTTACACATTTATTTGAATTAATCATTTTTTAACCTTTTAACCTCTCATGAACACTTGAATTGTTATGAACTTTGTAAAAATTAAAGCGTGGGGTAGTTGGTTTGGCTTTTGAGTGGAACTAATGAAATAAGGAGAAAGGTGCACTGTTTTGAAAAAGTAAGAGTTACTTGAATTGAAAAAGAAAGAAAAAAAATAGTTGTATTGCTGTGAAAAATATTTCTTGATAGTGGTGACTCTTGATGTAATTGTGCTTAAAGAAGTATGGAGTTAATATATATTGATGTGAAGGTGGAGTTATGGTTTGACATAAGTATGGAGTTTAAATGTTAAAGTATATGTATTAAAGTGCTTAGGGAGGTGTAGTCACTCTTATATCCAAATATATCCTAACCGACCCGCAACCTACATTACAACCAATTAAAGTCCTACTTGATCATAAACTGAATGAACTTGATTAATAGAGTAATACACTACGGGCAAGCTTATGGTGCATCTTTTGTAGCATATGAATATTATTTTTGAGAGTGAGTGAATTCTTTCTATCTTGAGTTCCTAATTGTTCTTAAATTCTATTGTGTGTGGAACTAATCTCTTTTGTTGTGTAAGGGCACTTGATTCATGAAGGAAATGCAATGTCATTGACCTTTATGTTAGAGTAAGTGAGTGAGTTGTGAATAATGCATGGAACTTGTGAGCCAAATCTTGAGGTGAAGATGTTACACTCTTGTGCTTAGTCTATTTTAAAGATTCTTGGTGTGATGAGTTAGGAGAATTGTTAAAAAAAGGTCGTGTCTATATAAAGTGTAGTTTGATTGCTCGAGGACGAGCAACGTTTAAGTGTGGGTTTAGTGATGTTTGGCTATAATTTCATATTTTTAGTGCATTACTTACCTTATATTTTAGGTGCTTTAATGCTAAATTATACTATACTAGTATCTATAAACGTGCGTTGCACGTTAATAATGACACATGTTGGTTTAAATATTTATTTATATGAATGATTAATAAATTTAATTAATGAGAGAAATTTTATATATAATACTACAACAATTATCTAAATGCCGAAAAATATTATTACATTAGCATAATACGTGAATTCAAAATTAAAGGATATCATAATAACTTACATAAATGATCAATTTTAGTCATATTACGTAGATAATTATGTATTGTAGTTTAAAGGTATCTAATGTGATGGTATCTTATCGAATACTTCTATATAGACAGTGTTTTTTTGTATATGTTTCCTTCTAATGCTTTGGTTACTCTGCTATAACCAGAACTCTTGTTGTCGATATTAATATCTCTCTTGAAAGTGCAACATATAGTTATTCGTAAGTATTGTGGTAAATATAGTTCAATATTTAGGATGTTTGTCCTTGTGCTATATTTATTATAAGTACAAAATATAAACATACTGAAAATTATTTTCACACAAGCTTAAAAGGATATTCTTTAGTTTCGGAAGACAAAAATTGAATTCGGGGATAAACACATACTTAGAAGCATATTGACCAGTATCATAAGTTCTGCATGTATGACGTTATTGTCAAAACTTCTATATACCATATGTGTACTATTACATAAGCTATTCAGCGGATCTACGTTTTCAGTAGCATGACATACATATTTTTCTTCAAAATAACGTATATGCAATAGAAGATCAATTTTAACTTAGTCTATTATATATATATGGTGACACTAACATTGGTAAAAAATAATGAACTTGACAACAAACATGTTCGGTAGAAGGCCATTTGGTATGAAAGTATTTAAGTATTCTTCTTAGTAGTTATTGTTGGTATCATCTTCAGTTGCGTCACAACTAAAAAATGTTTTATTTTTACACCATAAAACTTATCAATCAACATTTTATTTAGTTGATCAATATATTCGTTTTTGCTAGCTAAGATAACTCTTTAATTTCTACCATGTAATTTGCACAAATTGTGTTTTAATCTAATGATGAAAATATATATTTTCTTTATTAAATGCACTACTATTACCATTGGGGTTGATAACCAAGTGTTCTAGAAGAACCAAATCATCTTTTACTGGATGCTCTTATTCATTTCCGACACGAAGCAAGAAGTCATTGGATGTTGGATCTATTCTTACTTTTATATTTCTTGTCATTTGAATATTTTTCATTTGAGGTCATAAGTATAATTTTGGCAAGCTAGCTTTACAGTTTCTGCTTTGGTCAATTTTGGAACTACTAATCGTACTTGACAGAAATCACCTCCCAAACTATTACTTTTCCACCAAACGGTTCATCGACATCCAACATATCTCTAAAACTCTAGGCGATTGTTTCGATCGTTTGACGCTTAGACAAAATCGATTCATCCTATATTATCACTTTTGCTTTCCTTATAAATTTAGCACTATTGTTCTGATTTGATATATTTATGATGGTTATTTCAGTTATTTGAAGAAGTATATCAAATCTAAAGTGGGTTGTACAACCTCATAATAAAATCGTTGTTGGTATATCAAATCTATTTCAGTTATTTCATTTTTTGAATATTTAACCGTGATTATAATTTTATCCACCATAAATTTTATTTTTAAAGAGTAAAAAGATTGATAACATTCCACTTTCAGATATTTATGTTTGCAAAATTATTAATGGTATTGGCTCTTACCAACCTTTTGTGATGACCCAAAAGGTCATCACTTGTTTTTAAATTAAATTTTGTATTTCGAGGCCTTAAAAATTTCTTTCAGTATCATCTCGATTTTAAGTGCGCAGTCCGGGCACAAGCCGGAAGTCTATATGTGAAAATCTGTGAAAAATAATACAAATTTGGCTTTAAAATGAATTAAGTTGACTTCGGTCAACATTTTGGGTAAACGGACCCGGACCCGTGGTTTGACGGTCCCGGAGGATCCGTAGGAAAATATGGGACTTGGGCGTATGCCCGGAATCGAATTCCGAGGTCCCAAGCCCGAGAAATGAATTTTTGAAAGAAATTATTTTCTGAAAAATATAAAGGTTTTTGAAAGTGAAATGTTATGTGAAACCTGTGGTATCGGGCCCGTATTATGGTTACGGAACCCGGTACAGGTTCAATATAATTTATATGTGTTGTTGGTAAAATTTGGTAAGAAACGAACTTGAAACGACGTGAATCGGATAGTTATTGAGAAAATTGGAAATTTGAAGTCTTGAGAAAGTTTCATGATTTTGATGCTAAATTCATAGTTGTTGATGTTATTTTAGTGATTTGAATGCACCAGCGAGTCCGTATGATGTTTTTAGGGTGGTGTGCATGTTTGGTTTGGAGCCCCGAGGGCTCGGGTGAGTTTTAGATAGGCCACGGGGTGAAATTTTGGACATAAGGAATTGCAGTCCTGCAGGCTTCGCATTTGCCAACCTCCCTTTGCAATTCCCAGTTCACATTTCCCAACCTCCCTTCGCAATTCCCAGTTCGCATTTCCCAACCTCCCTTCGCAATTCCCAGTTCGCATTTCCCAACCTCCCTTCGCAATTCCCATAACTGCAGCCTGCAACTTTTTATACTTAGCCAAAAAACAACCCTTTTTCACATCTTTTCAAAACAAAAACTCCCTAGGGCGATTTTCCAAGAACAACTCTTCTTCCAAATCGGTTGTAAGTCAATTTTTACTAGTTTCCTTCAATTATTAACATCTTTTAACATGATTTCAACTCAAAATCAATGATTATCATGGGGGAAATTGGGTGTTTTGGGTAGAACCTAGGTTTTCAAAAAAAAGATGATTTGGACCTCGATTTGAGGTCCGATTTCAAAAAAAATTATATATTTGAGTTCATAGGTGAATGGGTAGTTGGGTTTTGGTTCGAACCTCGGGTTTTGACCATGTGGGCCCGGAGCTGATTTTTGACTTTTTGGGAAATGCTTTAGAAAACTTATTTCCATGCATTAGAAATTGTTTATTTAGCATTTGTTGATGTAATTAAGCAACTTGTGACTAGATACGAGCGAATTGGTGGTGGAATCACGAGGTAAAGCTATAGTTGAGGCTTGAACTGAGTTCGTGGTATCGAGGTAAGTGTTTGGTCTAACCTTAGCTTGAGGGAATATGAGTTTGATCTTGTATGCTACATGTTATGTGTTGAGTACGACGTATAGGTGTGGTGACGAGTATCTATACGTCGGTGTCGAGCATGACCGTGAGTCTTAAATGTAAAGTTATTGTGTTATTGAGAACTACTACGAATGCCTAAGTTGTTGACTCTCTGTGTTGAGCAAGGTTTATAATTATTCTCATAGAGATTACTCATGGTTGAGCATTTGTGTTAGTTGAGGTAGTAGATGTTGGGATAAGTTTGGTTATAGCTGATTTTCTCTTGCCGGGATGTGTTCATTCTTATTGTTGATTCCCTTGCCGGGATAGTGTAGTTCTTATTGATTCCTAGCCGGGACTCTTGTTATGGTTGATGTTGATTGTATATTTGGATAGGGTTGCACGCCGCAACAATGATATATTTGGATCGGGTTGCACGCCGCAACAATGATATATTTGGGTCGGGTTGAACGCCGCAACAATGAGATATTTTGATCGGGTTGCACGCCGCAACAATGATATGATTGGGTCGGGTTGCACGCCGCAACAGTGATGAATGATATGGATCGGGTCGCACGCCGCAACAGTGTTGTTATATGTTGGGATCGGGTTGCGCCGCAATAATTGTTGATACAAAGTGTTTATGGATGGAATATAATTTCCTTGTTGTTTCGTTGTAAATTCTAAGTTGTCCTTGTGCCTTGTTCTTGATTTACTAACTGATATACCCCGCAGCATGTACCCCCTCCCATCTTTACTTGTTTATTTCTATTTATATTCCGCTGTATATTATATAACTGCACAGGTTCATTTGGTAGTCTGGTCCTAGCCTCGTCACTACTTCGCCGAGGTTAGGCTAAGCACTTACTAGCACATGGGGTCGGTTGTGCTGATACTACACTCTGCACTATTTTGTGCAGATCCCAGTGCTGCAGATTTCGGACCGCAGTGAGGTTTCAGCTTCCTACTTACCAGGCGACCCGAGGTAGTCCTGCAGGCGTCCGCAGGCCTTGGCGTCTCCCTCTATCTATTTTCCTGCTTCTCTTAGGTAGTTCTAGAGACATTATTTTGTTATTTTTTTCAGACCCTTATTTTTAGTACTCTTAGACAGTCTGTGAAGTTGTGACACCAAATCTTGGGTGGTTTTGTTATGGGATGGTATTAGTAGTACTGTTAAACTTGAAATTTATTTCTTCCGCATGTTAAATTATGTTGCTATAAATTGTTGATGCTAGGTCATTAAATAAAATGAAAAATGAAAAACAGGTTAAATAGTTCAGTCAGTTAGCTTGCCTAGCTTTCACTAGTAGGCGCCATCACGACTTCCGAGGGTGGAAAATCCGTGTCGTGACACCTTTTTCTTTCTTTTCTCACACATTTATATTTTTAAAAAATTTCTTAGTTGTTCCTTAATAATTGGGTATATTTTTCTGTATTACACGAAAATTAGTAATAAAAAAAATATTATTTGAGTAGGAAAGCAGTTCAAATATAATATAAAAATATATTATCGTGGGAATGTTTTCTCAATTTCAACACTTGCATTAAATTTTTTTTGGTATTGAATATAATAGAGTGCTAATGTATTACCAATATGGAGGATTCTTATGAAATTGATTTTATTAAACCTTCCTACATATTTTTAATAAGAGTTTAGTAGACAAGATTGTATTAATTTTAAAATCTTATATATTAAAAAATTAACAGAGAAGTTATTGTAGTCTAAAAAATAAGTTATTACAGCTATGTCATTTCCTTATGAGTTCTTCTGTTTGATAATTTAGAGCTATTTTGATTTATCAATATTATATTCGTGCTTTTATAATCATATATGGGCTCTCCTATTTTTAAATAGATTTGGACGTTATAATACGTTTTTTTATAAAATTAAATTAGTAATAGAAATTTTTAAAGAAGTATATCCTAAAAGTAATAGGATTACAAGGTTAATGTCTAGAATTTCGATTATGTCCTTTTATTATGAGTTACTATGCTTAATATTAAAAGGTTATTTTTGTAATCCAACATTTTATTCATGCTTTTATAATAATACAAATTTGTGCTTAATTGAATTTATTTTATGTGTAGGTACATTACAGATGAAATTGGAGCAAAGTAAATATTGAATGTGTAATTCATGCTCTAAAATAATATTATAGTGGCCTCATGCACATTATCTATCATCTGGATTCAAGTTAGGCAACATTTTGGTCAACTACATTGTACTATCTCAATATAATGATATTTAGGACTTAGAGACATTATGACTAAATCGAAAAGACCAACCAAAAGAAGACAAAGAACAAATTGGAAAAAAGAAGGGAATTGTTGATGAACAAAGAATAAATGAGAAAGAAGAAAACTAAAGTGTCACGACCCATTTCCACTGTGACGACCCAAAGGGTCATCATCGGATTTCTTTCTTTTTCCGTGCTTCCGAGGCCTTGAAAACCTCACCTTTAGTCGCCTCGATTTGTGTGCGCAGTCTGAGCGCTTAGCCGGAAAGATTATATGTTAAATTCTGTGAAAAATTTCAAAATGTGGCTTTAAAATGATTAAAGTTGACTTCGGTCAACATTTTTGGTAAAAGGACCCGAACCTGTGATTCGACGGTCCCGAAGAGTCCGTAGAAAAATATGGGACTCGAGCATGTGCCCGGAGTCGAAATCCGAGGTCTAGAACCTGAGTAAAAGAATTTTTCTGTGAAATTATTTTTCTGAAATTATTAAGGAAAATAAAAATGAAAATTGATTAAAAGACTATGGTATCGGGCTCGTATTTTGGTTCCGACGCCCGGTACAGGTCTTAAATATGTGTTAAGCGCTTTCTGTAAAGTTTGGTCGAAATCGGACGTCATTTGACGTGTTTCGGACCTAAATATCAAAAATTTGAAGTTTATGAAGTTAGAATGAAAAATGATGATTTTGAGGGTTGATTCATTGATTTTGATGTTGTTTTGGCAATTTGATCGCTCGGTTAAGTTCGTATGAGGTTGTTGAGTTAGTGTGTGTGTTTGGTTAGGAGCCCCGAGGGCTCGGGAGTGATTCGGAGGTGGTTCGGAATGTTTTTGGCCTTAGAGAAAGTTGCAGAAAATCTGCAATTTTTGCACAGTTGTTCCCTCCTTCACGATCGCAATCTTCAGCCCGCGTTCGCGATCCTTTGGCTTTTTTCCTCTTCCGCTTTCGCGTACTCGGTCACGCGATCGCATAGCTTCAGCATTTCCTTCAATGCGTTCGCACCAGTAGACTCGCGTTCGCATAGACCAAACTTTTGGACCCCCAATATTTCTTCTACGCGTTCGCGTTACCATCCACGCGATCGCGATGACCAGTCAGTGGGACCGTTCGCGAGCGCACCCTTATTTCCGCGATCGCGTAGGGCAAATTCGCCCAGTTATTTTTAAAGCCTAAAAACAGACCAGTAACGGGATTTTTCACCCAAAACACACGAGTTCATCTTCTCCACAGCACCTAGGCGATTTTTAGAGCTATCTTTCATCAAAGCTTCTTGGGTAAGTATTATCTAACTCGTTTTCTTCATTCTCTATCATCATTTATCAAATTCCTAGACCTAAATCATGTAGCTCATGGTAAGAATTGGGAAAAAGGGTAGAATTAGGGTTTTTCTATTTTTTTTTGATTTAGACCTCGTTTTGGGGTCGAATTTGAAAACAAATTGTATATCCGGGCTCGTGGGGGAATGGGTGACATGGAATTGGTTCGAACCTCGTGTTTTGACCAAGCGGGCCCGGGGTCGATTTTTGGTATTTTTGGAAGAATGTTAGGAAATTCATATCTAGGCTATGGGATGTTGCCATTGAGTCTTTATTGATATTATTGAATTAATTATGCCTAAATATCATTGTTTCGGAGTCGGATTGTAGAGGAAAGGCGGTATTTGAGGATTGATTGCTATTCTTTGGACCGAGGTAAGTGTTTGATCTAACTTTCGCTTGAGGGAATAGGATTAGAGTGTTATTAATTGCTAAATGCTAAATGATCGAGTACGGTGTATAGGCATGGTGACGAGTATCTATACACCGGTGTCTAGCATGACCGTGGGTCCTTGTTTGCACGTATTTCTGATATTTTTGAGACTCTCCTATGCTAAATGATGAATTCTACATAATGTGAAGATTTTGAGGATTGGTTATGAATTGTAAATTCTTTGGAGCGTTGGCTCGAACAATAAAAATACTATTGAGTAAGAAATGAAAGAAATGGAAAGAGATATGATTAAATCCCTTGCCGGGATGGTTTTAGTATATTGATTATCTCCCTTGCCGGGATGTGAAAGTTGTTGTTGTTACTCCCTTGCCGGGATTTAGGCTGTTTAATTGTGTTTTCCCTTGCCGGGACATTTCTTATTACTTGCTTATTCCCTCGCCCGTTTGGTTGTGATTGTTGGTTGGGTGAGGAAGAGTGATAATGCACGAAGGGTCATTCCGTGCTATGTTTGATTATAATTGCACGAAGGGTCATTCCGTGCCATGTTGATTATATTTGCACGAAGGGTCATTCCGTGCCATGTTTTGATTATATTTGCACGAAGGGTCATTCCGTGCCATGTTTTGATTATTTATGCACGAAGGGACATTCCGTGCTCTGATTTGACTATAATTGCACGAAGGATCATTCTGTGCCATGAAATGAGAGTTATGTGAGGAAAAGCACGAAGGGTGATGCCGTGCATTCTATTTGATTGTTTTTGGTGAGAATGAGAGTAAAAGCACGAAGGTTGATATCGTGCAACTGTTGATCCTCCTATTTTCTTTTGTTAATTATTGTTATTGCCCTGTTTCTTACTTAAGTTGATGACTGTATATCCGGATTGTACTCCCCCATAGCATGCTTCCCTCCCTTGTTAACTGTTTAATTTCGGTATTCTTTCCTTTATTGCAAATATATATATATTGAACTGCACAGGTTGATTTGGTAGTCCTGTCTAGCCTCGTCACTACTTCGCCGGGGTTAGGCCAGGCACTTACCAGCACATGGGGTCGGTTGTGCTGATGCTACACTTCTGTGATTTTTGCGCAAATTACGGTACCGGAGCAGCTCTTGGACCACAGCAGTAGTCGATCGGGAGCTTTCTTCAGTCTAGGGACTTACGAGGTAGCCTAGCTGGCGTTCGCAGGCCGAAGTCCCTTTCCATATTCTCTGTTTGTTTTCATTGTACCGAGACAGACATTATGTATTTTTTTTCTATTCAGACTTGTTTGTAGCACTCTTTAGTGGTTCGTGAGATAGCGACTCCAGTCTTAGGTAGTCAAATATTAGACTTCCGTATTTTGGGGTTTCAGTTATTTATGTTTTAAAAGACTTCCGCATTTATTTAAAGACTCGTCATTTTATTATTGTTGTGTTGTTATCCTAAGATGTTTAAATGTTTGGCTTGCCTAGCTCCAACAGTAGGCGCCATCACGACTCCCGACGGTGGAAAATCCGGATTGTGACAAGTTGGTATCAGAGCTCTAGGTTGCATAGGTCTCGCTACTCACGGACAAACTTGGTAGAGTCTGAGGGATCGGTACAGAGACGTCTGTATTTATCCCCCAGAGGCTACGGAGTTAGGAAAAACTTCGCTTTTGTTCTTTCTTGTCGTGCGATTCTGTTTCTCAAATACTGATTGTCATTCTACTCTGTTCTTTCTTGTCGTGCAATTCTGGAGGCAGTTCGAGCGCCTCCAGCGGGGCTCCATGACAGTCACACAGTATGAGACTCGGTTCCTGTGTGGTAGTATTTGAGGGTCTTGAGACCCGTGTTGATTTATGCTCTTAGACATGGTGGATTTCGATGTTATATTAGGGATGGATTGGTTGTCCCCGTATCATGCTATCTTGGATTGTCACGCCAAGACCGTGACCTTGGCTTTGCCGGATTTGCCCCGATTGGAGTGGAGAGGGACCCCAGGTCATGCCACTCGCAGTGTTATCTCATATGTGAAGGCTCGACGCATGGTCGAGAAGGGGTGTTTAGCTTATCTGGCGTATGTTCGCGATTCCAGCACAGAGGTCCCCTCTATTGATTCTGTTCCTATTGTTCGGGAGTTCCCCGAGGTTTTCCCTTCAGACCTGCCGGGTATGCCGCCCGACAGGGATATTGATTTTTGTATTGACCTGGCTCCGAGCACTCAGCCTATTTTCATTCCGCCGTATCGCATGGCCCCGCCGGAGTTGAAGGAGTTAAAGGACCAGTTTCAAGACTTGCTAGAGAAGAGTTTTATCAGGCCTAGTGTTTCTCCTTGGGGTGCGCCGGTGTTATTTGTGAAGAAAAAGGATGGATCGATGAGGATGTGCATTGATTACCGACAATTGAACAAAGTGACGATAAAGAACAAGTATCCACTGCCGAGGATGGATGATTTGTTTGACCAGCTTCAGGGTGCAAAGGTGTTTTCAAAGATAGACTTGAGATCTGGCTACCATCAGCTGAGGATTAGGGCGTCTGATGTCCCTAAGACAGCATTCCGCACTCGGTACGGGCACTATGAGTTTTTGGTCATGTCATTTGGGTTGACCAATGCCCCAACAAGATTTATGGAGTTGATGAACCGAGTGTTCAGGCCATACTTGGACCTGTTTGTGATAGTCTTTATTGATGATATTCTGGTGTACTCCCGCAGCCAGGAGGAGCACGAGCAGCACCTCAGAGTGGTTCTTCAGACTCTGAGGGATAGTCAGTTATATGCTAAGTTCTCGAAGTGCGAGTTCTGGTTGAGTTCGGTTGCATTTCTGGGTCATGTCGTATCAGCAGAGGGTATTCAGGTGGATCCGAAGAAGATCGAGGCAGTCAAGAACTAGCCTCGACCAGCATCAGCCACTGAGATTCGGAGTTTCTTGGGGTTAGCAGGTTATTACCATCGATTCGTGGAGGGATTTTCATCTATTGCAGCCCCGATGACCAGATTGACCCAGAAAGGTGCCCAGTTCAGGTGGTCAGATGAGTGTGAGGCGAGCTTTCAGAAGCTCAAGACACCTCTGACTACAGCGCCGATATTGGTTCTGCCCTCAGGCTCAGGGCCTTATACAGGTTATTGTGATGCTTCCCGTATTAGGCTTGGTGCGGTATTGATGCAGGATGGCAGAGTCATTGCTTATGCTTCGAGGCAGTTGAAGATCCACGAGAAGAATTATCCAGTTCATGATCTCGAGTTGGCAGCCATTGTTCATGCTTTGAAGATTTGGAGGCATTACCTATATGATGTGACGTGTGAGGTGTACACTGATCACAAGAGTCTACAGTATTTGTTCAAGCAGAAGGAGTTGAACTTGAAGCGGAGGAGGTGGTTGGAGCTATTGAAGGATTATGATGTTACTATTTTGTACCACCCGGGGAGAGCCAATGTGGTGGCCGATGCATTGAGTAGGAAGTCCGCCAGCATGGGTAGTCTTGCTTATGTTCCGGTCAGCCAGAGACCGCTTGCTTTGGATATTCAGGCCCTGGCCAATCGATTTGTGAGGTTGGACATTTCCGAGCCTAGCAGAGTGTTAGCTTGTACGGTCGCTCGTTCTTTATTATTGGAGCGTATCCGTGATCGGCAGTTTGATGATCCACATTTGTGTGTCCTGAGAGACACGGTGCAGCGTGGAGGTGCCACGAAGGTGACCTTAGATGATGATGGTGTTTTGAGATTGCAGGGGCGAGTCTGTGTGCCCAAGGTCGATGGGATTCGAGAGTTGATCTTAGCGGAGGCCCATAGTTCTCGGTATTCTATTCACCCGTGCGCCGCGAAGATGTATCAGGATTTGTGGCAGCATTATTGATGGCGTAGGATGAAGAAAGATATTGTTGCATATGTGGCTCGATGTTTGAACTGTCAGCAGGTTAAGTATGAGCATCAGAGGCCTGGTGGTTTGTTTCAGAGGATTGAGCTTCCCGAGTGGAAGTGAGAGAGGATTACCATGGAATTCGTTACTGGACTTCCGATGACTCGGAAGAAGTTTGATGCTATTTGGGTCATTGTTGATAGGCTGACCAAGTCAGCGCATTTTATTCCTGTTGCAGCCACTTATTCGTCGGAGAGGTTAGCTGAGATCTACATCCGAGAGATTGTTCGCCTTCATGGGGTGCCGGTATCTATTATTTCGGATCGGGGTACGCAGTTTACCTCGCGCTTCTGGAGAGCAGTTCAGCAGGAGTTGGGCACCCAGGTTCAGTTGAGCACAGCGTTCCATCCTCAGACGAACGGCCAGTCCGAGAGGACTATTCAGATATTGGAGGATATGCTCCGAGCCTGTGTCATTGATTTTGGAGGCTCGTGGGACCAGTTTTTACCCTTAGCAGAGTTTGCCTACAACAACAGCTACCAGTCTAGCATCCAGATGGCTCCGTATGAGGCGTTGTATGGGAGGCGATGTCGGTCTCCAATCGGATGGTTTGAGCCGGGAGAGGCTCGGTTATTGGGTACAGATTTAGTTCAGGAGGCCTTGGATAAGGTCAAGATCATTCAGGACAGGCTCCGTTCAGCTCAGTCGAGGCAAAGACTTACGCAGACCGTAAGGACCGAGATGTAGCTTCCATGATTGGTGAGCGAGTATTACTCCGAGTGTCGCCTACGAAAGGCGTGATGAGATTCGGAAAGAAGGGCAAGCTTAGCCCCAGGTTCATTGGTCCATTTGAGATTATCGATCGTGTGGGAGAGGTGGCTTATACGCTTGCCTTGCCGCCTAGCTTGTCAGCCATGCATCCAGTGTTTCATGTGTCCATGCTTCGGAGGTATCACGGCGATCCAGCCCACGTGTTAGATTTCAGCACCGTCCAGTTGGACAAGGATCTGTCTTATGAGGAGGAGGCGGCAGCTATTCTAGACGGCAGGTTCGACAGTTGAGGTCGAAGAGTTTTCCTTCAGTGCGTGTCCAGTGGAGAGGTCAACCTCCTGAGGCATCGACCCGGGAGTCCGAGTCTGATATGCGGAGCCGTTATCCTCATCTATTTCCCGACTCAGGTACTTCCTTCTTTTGTCCGTTCGAGGACGAACGGTTGTTTTAGAGGTGGAGAATGTGACGACCCAAAGGGTCATCACCGGATTTCTCTCTTTTCCGTGCTTCCGAGGCTTTGAAAACCTCATTTTTACTTGCCTCGATTTACGTGCGCAGTCCGAGCGCATAGCCGGAAAGCTTAAATATGAATTCTGTGTAAAAATTTATGNGTCTTAAAGTATCGGGTTAAGCGCGTTTCTGTAAAGTTTGGTCGAAATCGGAGACGTGTTTACGGACCTAAATATCAAAAATTTGAAGTTTATGAAGTTAGAATGAAAATGATGATTTTGAGGGTTGATTCATTGAGTTTTGATGTTGTTTTGGCAAATTGATCGCTCGGTTAAGTTCGTATGAGGTTGTTGAGTTAGTGTGTGTGTTGGTTAGGAGCCCCGAGGGCTCGGGAGTGATTCGGAGGTGGTTCGGGATGTTTTTGGCCTTAGAGAAAGTTGCAGAAAATCTGCAATTTTTGCATAGTTGTTCCCTCCTTCGCGATCGCAATCTTCAGCCCGCGTTCGCGTTCCTTTGGATTTTTCCTCTTCCGCGTTCGCGTACTCGGTCACGCGATCGCATAGCTTCAGCATTTCCTTCAATGCGTTCGCACCAGTAGACTCGCGTTCGCATAGACCAAACTTTTGGACCCCCAGTATTTCTTCTACGCGTTCGCGTTACCATCCACGCGATCGCGATGACCAGTCAGTGGGACCGTTCGCGAGCGCACCCTTATTTCCGCGATCGCGTAGGGCAAATTCGCCCAGTTATTTTTAAAGCCTAAAAACAGACCAGTAACGGGATTTTTCACCCAAAACACACGAGTTCATCTTCTCCACAGCACCTAGGCGATTTTTAGAGCTATCTTTCATCAAAGCTTCTTGGGTAAGTATTATCTAACTCGTTTTCTTCATTTTCTATCATCATTTATCAAATTCCTAGACCTAAATCATGTAGCTCATGGTAAGAATTGGGAAAAAGGGTAGAATTAGGGTTTTTCTATTTTTTTTTGATTTAGACCTCGTTTTGGGGTCGAATTTGAAAACAAATTGTATATCCGGGCTCGTGGGGGAATGGGTGACATGGAATTGGTTCGAACCTCGTGTTTTGACCAAGCGGGCCCGGGGTCGATTTTTGGTATTTTTGGAAGAATGTTAGGAAATTCATATCTAGGCTATGGGATGTTCCCATTGAGTCTTTATTGATATTATTGAATTAATTATGCCTAGATATCATTGTTTCGGAGTCGGATTGTAGAGGAAAGGCGGTATTTGAGGATTGATTGCTATTCTTTGGACCGAGGTAAGTGTTTGATCTAACTTTGGCTTGAGGGAATAGGATTAGTGTGTCATTAATTGCTAAATGCTAAATGATCGAGTACGGTGTATAGGCATGGTGACGAGTATCTATACACCGGTGTCTAGCATGACCGTGGGTCCTTGTTTGCACGTATTTCTGATATTTTTGAGACTCTCCTATGCTAAATGATGAATTCTACATAATGTGAAGATTTTGAGGATTGGTTATGAATTGTAAATTCTTTGGAGCGTTGGCTCGAACAATAAAAATACTATTGAGTAAGAAATGAAAGAAATGGAAAGAGTTATGATTAGTCCCTTGCCGGGATGGTTTTAGTATATTGATTATCTCCCTTGCCGGGATGTGAAAGTTGTTGTTGTTACTCCCTTGCCGGGATTTAGCTGTTTAATTGTGTTTTCCCTTGCCGGGACACTTCTTATTATTTGCTTATTCCCTCGCCCGTTTGGTTGTGATTGCTGTTTGGGTGAGGAAGAGTGATAATGCACGAAGGGTCATTCCGTGCCATGTTTGATTATATTTGCACGAAGGATCATTCTGTGCCATGTTTTGATTATATTTGCACGAAGGGTCATTCCGTGCCATGTTTTGATTATTTATGCACGAAGGGACATTCCGTGCTCTGATTTGACTATAATTGCACGAATGATCATTCCGTGCCATGAAATGAGAGTTATGTGAGGAAAAGCACGAAGGGTGATGCCGTGCATTCTATTTGATTGGTTTTGGTGAGAATGAGAGTAAAAGCACGAAGGTTGATGCCGTGCAACTGTTGATCCTCCTGTTTTCTTTTGTTAATTATTGTTATTGCCCTGTTTCTTACTTAAGTTGATGACTTTATATCCGGATTGTACTCCCCCATAGCATGCTTCCCTCCCTTGTTAACTGTTTAATTTCGGTATTCTTTCCTTTATTGCATATATATATATATATATTGAACTGCACAGGTTGATTTGGTAGTCCTGTCTAGCCTCGTCACTACTTCGCCGGGGTTAGGCCAGGCACTTACCAGCACATGGGGTCGGTTGTGCTGATGCTACACTTCTGTGCTTTTTGCACAGATTACGGTACCAGAGCAGCTCTTGGACCACAGCAGTAGTCGATCGGGAGCTTTCTTCAGTCTAGGGACTTACGAGGTAGCCTAGCTGGCGTTCGCAGGCCGAAGTCCTTTTCCATATTATCTGTTTGTTTTCATTGTACCGAGACAGACATTATGTATTTTTTTTTCTATTCTGACTTGTTTGTAGAACTCTTTAGTGGTTCGTGAGATAGCGACTCCAGTCTTGGGTAGTGAAATATTAGACTTCCGCATTTTGGGGTTTTAGTTATTTATGTTTTAAAAGACTTCCGCATTTATTTAAAGACTCGTCATTTTATTATTGTTGTGTTGTTATCCGAAGATGTTTAAATGTTTGTCTTGCCTAGCTCCAACAGTAGGCGCCATCACGACTCCCGACGGTGGGAAATCCGGGTCGTGACATCCACAATAGTTCATGATGGCGGCCAACACTATTGCCGGGCAAGCCAACGCGGAAATATAAATAAGTTCTCATTTTACCTCTACCAACTCATTTCAAAAATTTCTTAAATTAAGGTTAAACAACTAATAGCCAGTAAGGTACCCAAAATAATTATACAGATCCCAAAAGAATAATCTACTAATATGTGTGTGCCAAGACCTGGTGTCACAAGTTATGGGCAACTAGTAGAATATACAAAAGAACAATCCTATCCTACTGTCTGAAGTAGAGTAGACAGCAAAAATAAATAAAGAGAAACTCCATCAAGCTGTTGAACGGCACATGAGGGGAGCAGCTCACCGTGGAAGTCTTGGAATAGGCTCAGAGATACGCACCAGACTGATAGCCAGATGTACTTGCCTCAGATCCTGTACAATTAAGTACAGAAGTGTAGTATGAGTACATAAACAATATGTACCCAGTAAGTATCCTGTCTAATCTCGAAGAAGTAGAGACGAGAAGTCGACTTGACACTTACTAGGGTCAAATAATATGAGTTATGAGTTATACTGTGGATGGATAAAACAAATAAATGGCAGTGTATAGCAAGAACTAGCAGGTCCTCTCCTAGATAATGTCACAGCTGGCAACTTCCATTTCAGGACAATTAATAAGTTCAAATCATAGAAAAATACTGGGTAAAGCAGGTGCAAGTAGTGCCGAGGTCGTACAGCCCAATCTAACATAAAGTAAATTGTGCACTGCCGAGGGTCGAACTGCACGAACCATAGATGCATCTATTACCCCGCTCGCGAATCAACCGTGCGACGCGGTCAAATGTAATTAAACACATCAACAGGCAGACAAGAACATATAACTGGAGAGCAATTACTCACTGAATTATCATCTTCTCTTTTAAAAGACAAGAATGGTCATGTTCCTCTTAACTAATCTCATTTATCATAATCACTATGATTAAACAATCCAAATTAAACATAGAGTTGCAAGAATACCACATAAAGCATGCTTTTGGGTCCTAAACTACCCGGACATAGCACAATAGTAGCTACGCACGGACTCTCGTCACCTAGTGTGTACGTAGCCCCCACATTTAATAGCAAATTATTAGATTACATCACCTATGGGGACAATTCCCTCTTACAAGGTTAGATAGGAGACTCACCTCGCTCCAAAGTGCACTTCCAATACCAAGAACGAGCCCGAACTCTCAATTTGGAGCCGAACGATCCAAAACTAGATAAACGAGGTAGGAACTAGTCAATACAAACTTACAAGATCATATTCTAACTATTTAAGCAATTCCCTACCCTTAAACACAAGTTTCTTAAAAACCGACCCCGGGCCCACGTGCCCGAATTCCGAAATTTTTCAAGGGAAGTTGTTCTTCATAGCCTAAGGATCAATAATATATGATTTCTAATTCATTTCATAACAATTTTCGTGGTCAAATCTAACTTTTGTTAAAACCCTAGGTTTTTGCTCTAGCCCCATGATTTCACCTTAATACTAGTGTTTAATCTATCTAAGACACGAGTATTAAACTAGAAATAGCTAGAATAAACTTACCTCAAGATGCTAGGTGAAGGTCTTCTCTCAAAAGCTCTAAAATCGCCCAATGGAGGAGTGAAATATGGCAAAATCGACTTAGAACCCGTAATAAATGAAGCTCAGTGCCTCAGCAATTTCCGCATCTGCGGTTAGGGGACCACATCTGCGAGGAAGAGACCGCATCTGCGGACGTTGGCCAAATGGGCTGGGACCGCTTCTGCGGTCTTGGAGCCGCTTCTGCGGCTTGGAAGCCGCTTCTGCGGTTTTGGGCTTGGCTAGCCTTAGCCGCATCTGCGAGGGAACGACTGCTTCTGCGGTCCCGCACCTGCGGCCGACCAACCGCAGGTGCGGTTATGACAGAAGCAGCAGCTTCAACACTTCCCAACTTTTTCAACTTCACTCGAACCTCGTCCGCTTGACGCTCGGGGCTCCCGGGCCCTGTCCGAACATACCGACAAGTCCAAAATCATGAAACGGACCTGCTCGAACCTTCGGAATGCCTGAAACAACGCTAAATCTAAGAATCACCCCCTAAAACCAATTGAATCAAACTTATGAACTTCAAGTTCTTAATTCTCCTCTAACGAGCCGAAACGCACTTAAACTACTCGGATTGACACCAACTTTTGCGAGCAAGTCTTAAATATTATATTGGACCTGTACTGGGCTCCAGAACCAATCCACGAGCCCGATACCAACGTGATCAATCATTATTTAGTTTCTTTAAATCCTTGGAATTTCAGTTTAATAATTTCTAATAAAAATTCATTACTCGGCCTAGGGACCTCGGAATTCGATTCCGAGCATACACCCAGGTCCCATATTTTCCTACGGACCCTCCGGGACCGTCGAAATACGAATTCGGGCCCGTTTTCTAAGAATGTTGACCAAAGTCAAACTTAGTCTTTTAAGAAAATCTTAAGGAATCAAATGAGCATATATCAACCCAAATTCTTTCAAATCCTGAATCAACCATCCCCGCAGGTCGTAAATTAGGTAAAGCAAGCACGGGAAGTTTTATTTGGGGGAACGGGGTTCTAAAAGCAAAATGACCGGTTGGGTCGTTACACAAAGAAACGAGAACTGGAATGAAAAGTTGGCAACAAAATTGAAATGAAAAGGCAGGCGTAGCAAGCCATTTTGAACGTGATAGAGTGGGCGACGCGAGCATTCTAGCTAGTTATAGAGCATGCGGCACGAGCAATTTAGCTCGGAATGGAGCTGGCGACGCAAGGGTTAAAGCGAGGTGGAGCATGCTATAGAGGTCGCGCCGCGAGGTCTAGAGCGAGCGTACGTGTTCCGGGTTTTTAAAGTCTATTTTATCTTCTATTTGGTTTTGGACTTGGTTATTTCGCTTAGGTCTTTTCCCTACACATATAAATAGTCATTAAACACCATTTTTTGAGAGGTTCTGCAACGGGAGGCAAGAACATCACGTGGAACAACTTTCGGAGGAGAAATCATAGAGTTTTTCATTCCTTTATCTTTTTTTTGTACTTTGTTTATGCAAAATACTTTGAAAATTGTTACTACGAACATGAGTGGCTAAGCACTCTAGTTTCTAGGGTCGTGGTTGATATGATTATTAATGTTTATTAATTACATCTTTGTTAATTCGGATTATCATCTTGTGGTTGTTTCTTTAATTCTAGTTTTAACTTGTGAATTATTGTAGCTACCAATTCACCCTACTATCTATGCTATGCCTGGGAAAGTCGTGTTTAGATTAGAGTAGAATTAGAGAGAGCTTGTTTCTAAACCCGTGACTCGGGGAAGATTTCGCGGTTAGGATAGGAATATACCTAACAGTCTTGCTTAATTAAATACCGTATTATATTCATTCATGATAGACTCAATACCATAGGAATATAGGGTTGATATATTGTGGGAAGGCGAGTAGTATTGTGGGAACATGCTATTCATATAAACGATCCGGTTTATTAGCAACCATAGATAATCTGGATTAACGAATGTGATTATTGAACTTAATAGGATTGATAAATCAACCACAACCCTGGAATTTTCATCTCCTCTGAAGTAAAATCTCATCATACACAATTACATTCTTGATAATTTAGTTGTTACATGTTTAATTTCCGCAATAGTAGATTAATAGATAAACATCACTCTTAAATATCTTGGACAATTAATTGATTTTAGTTTGCTTAGTTAACAATTAATCTAAGTCTCTGTGGGTTCGACATCCGACTTTCGAGTCACTTTATTACTTGACGGCCATGTATACTTGTGTACTTGGGGAACCAACAATTTCAGACTTGAACTATAACTGCATTAAGGAATTAAAGTATCACTGCTTACACATAATAATCAAGGTCTTGACATGAACTTTATTAGCCAGCACATTACGGGCTTGTGCTATCTCGGTTATCATGAGTGTTTTTGAGAATAAGCCCAATTCTCATTGGAAGCGGCCTACTTCCACACTCACATAGGTGAAATCTGTCAAGGGTGCTCCTGTAACTCTACTACCCCACTCATACGAGCTACAGATTTTCATTAAGAGTTAAAAAAAAAAAAAACTCAACCTCGCAAATCGTTATAGGATAAATGCTCTTACACCATAGGGATGAAACAATAATAAAAATAGTGCATTTCAAACCAAGCCATCATATGATTCGTTCTTCCCATTGAACCTGGTTATAGGATCTCCGGTCCCCAGGTTGGATTTCCTCATATATGACTTACGAGTTTATGGGCTTCTATTCCATCCCCCTCGATGTACTCCAGTCCCTCTCTGTAGCCAAGGCCTTGGTTAGTGGATCTGTAAAATTATCACATAATCAACATCAATTTTACCACTTTTCAAATGTCATACAATATTGTGTTTTCTCCTTATAGGTCTTAATTTACCATTGTACTAACGATTTTGTACTCTACCAATAGCAGCAGTGCTATCACAATGAATTAAAATAGGAAGAATTGTTTTTTCAAAACAACAAATTTGAAATAATAAATCTCTCAACCAATTCGCTTCCTCACTAGCTGAACCTAAAGAAATTAGTTCAACCTCCATGATAGAGTTAACAATTATTGTTATTTTTTTTATATTTCCAACAAATAGCACCACCTCTCAAAGATAAAATGTTTCAATCTCATAACTCTTGTTATGGCATGTCAACGTTCATTACCTAGCTTGCTTGTAAACCTGCTAAGTACTCATACTGCGTATGCAATCTCAAATCAAGTGTAATCAGTCACATATTCTCAAGCTTCCAATTAAGCTAGCATATTCCTTTTGATTTATCACATCATTATCACTTTGTACAGGAAATAACACTTGAATCAAAAGGAGTTACAATATGCTTGCAATCAATAAAATTATCTTTTTCAAAATTTTCTCAACATAATGTGACTAGTCATGGAAACTTGCCTCATACATATCTTTCATGTCAAAATAGCTACTAGGCATAATTTTAGTTTCTCCAGTAACATTCATGTTAGAGTCATAAATTAATAAATCATCAATTTAGAGGAAAACAACAACATGTGAATTATTCCAAGACTTATCATAGATGCACTTATCACACTTCTTGATTTAATCAACTTTCGCTCATGTATGAATACTCAAATTATTCATGCAAGATATTTTTTTACCCCCACTTTAGCATTATAAAAAAAATTCATGAAAAAACATATCACATATTCATGAAAAATATAAGGTAAAAAAGTTTATAGCTTTCCTTCGCTTGAGCTAAGCAAGTAGAAAAATACTTTACCCTTCTATCTATTAAAGAGAGTGAACTTCTACCTTGATATCCGCTATTTTTCAACAGCATAAAAAAATTTGAATCTCCTTAAAATTGTTAGGTGAAATTACAGTTGAAAAATAAAATGAAGAAAAATAAATAAATATTCTTCAAGATGAGGCGCAGATATCTCGCTCTCTAGCTTTAAGGAGATTCAAGCCCACTGCGGTAGTATCTTCACCGGTCCAGCAGTAATACTCTTGACTTGTCCCCTCCAGGATACAACAGCCCGACAACGTCGTATAATAATTCGAACAAACTCTGGACAAGTTGTTGAGTCCAAAGCTCCACCAAAATGAACACCTTCCTACAACAAAAATAATATTCTCCTTTGTAGATAATAAGTTGGAGACTTAGATTTTTCTCCTTCTCTTAACTCTCTTTTTTACTACACCAATTTCATTTTTTTCATGCACACTACAAGATTTTTTCCATCTACAACACAACGAAGAAACGCCACTATTTATAGGTATAAAATCTCTTCCATAAAATAAATAATAAAGTAGTGGGATAATAAAATTGTAGAACATGGTTGGTGGTTACAAAATTTAATCTTTAGTGGGTAATTAGTGGTAGATCATGGCATTAGTGGTTTCAAGAGTTACACCAAAATAATGACCACTTTCTTGCCAATTTATAACCACTATCTCACAAGAAATAATGCACTTTAATATTATAATTTAATATTAAAATTCACTAACACCAACAAATATCAATAACAATATATAATACTTCTCCTTTCTTCTTTACCACTTTTAACCATTCAATTTCCTCTTCGTACTCATGAATTGTATAGATATAGACATGAACAATTCCAATTAGGAGAGCGAACTCATATCAAATCACTTCGTCATCTCAAACTCCCCCCTCGCGTATACATGTCATTTGATATGTTCTATTGTGTCATGCAAGGACATCTCTATAATTGGGGTGGAGTGATTTTATTTTGTGTCTCACACAACTTACACTAGTTGTGTGAGGCCTCTTTTTATTTCACATATTTGTGGACCCATATCTTACACATCTGGGTCCACAAAATTCCGGGACCCGCACAGTTGTGAGACAAAAAAGAGGCCTCACACAACTAGTGTCAGTTGTGTGAGACGCAAAATAAATTTTTTCATTGGGGTGAGGAGTTTGATCGAAATTATCGTCACGTTGTCATTCAAGATATGATAGGCAAAGTACGTGAACTTGTTGATGATGAGTCTAACAAGGGTTGCCAAAACTTGATGGTGTTCGTTGGTGTAACTTTAACCGTTAACCAATTTTTTGATGGGAGAATTTCGTTAGAAGAATAATCGTCGTGCTTCAATAGGATGTTACTAGCTAGCAACATGGAGTTGCCAGAGAGAAGGAGATTGATGAATATCAATATATAAATGATGACTATGTGATCTGTTTTGAAGAACTTGGGAAGGAGAGGAAGATTTTGTGCATGCCTTGCTCACATATGTTTCATGGAGTTTGCATTATCAAGTGGTTAGAGAGGAGTCATTGTTGCCCTATTTGCCGTTATGAGATGCCAACAACAACAATAACAGATTCAGTGTAATCCCGCAAGTGGGGTTTCGTACACAGACCTTACCCCGACCTTGTGAAGGTAAAAATACCTCCTGACCAGCTAGCTTCATATTTTTTTTTTTTTTTCCGAAAAAGAAGCACTAGCTGGATCGTCTTTATTTGAGACAAATTGTTGTGGGATCGTATATACAATAGTTGATTTGAACAATTTGAGAGTTCCAAGATAACTTATTGAAGCTTTCATTATGAAAGTAAAATTGAGTAACAGGGACATCGAATTTGTGTACCTGTTAACAACAGCAGAAGATTTTTCCAGAATCTGTTCCAATCAATTTGCCCGAATCCGATTTCGTCTCTCTTGAAAATGAAATTCTTGTTCACGAACTAAATGTCTATTTTCACTGTGTTCTTCCTTTTGCAATTTTCTGCACATAAAAATCTCTCTACTGAAGAGAATTATATAAAGAAAAGGAGATGGGGAGAACTTCCGATGTTAACTGTTCCTCCACGTTTCACAAAAAAAAAACGTGCGGTAGTTTTTTTAGGAGTCAGAACCTACGTATAACCTCCTTAGGTTTTATCCCCCTTTTTTTTTATCTCTTTTTAAAATGGGTCGGGTCAGTCCACATGGGCGACCCAAGACCCAAACCTTATATCCAACATCTCCCACTTCGCACAGGTGGACTAGATCCAAACTAGTAACTACCGTGAAAGCAACACACATAATTCATACCGGCAAATAGTTCGTGCAACTTGCGAGCATTAAGAGCCATAATATTTTTAATCCTTTTAAGGTTGTTTAACAGCTCTATGTAGAAATCCGATCACATGTGGAAGGGATTTACTACTAACATGAGGATCTTGTTAATCGCAATACCCCAGACATCACCTGCTACTCTAGTAGCTAATTATTTAATCCCTCATCCTCGAAAGAGGTGAACTCGAGTTCATATTTAACTTTGTATCCACAATTACACTCAATACCCTCATGGTAAGTGTAATGGGCGACCTATGAATACATGTTAAATTACTAAATTTGAGTCGTCTTCCCTTTCTACTCGAATCTTTCCATTCCAAATCAACTGCTTTCTTAGACATGCACTGCATTGCCGAATCAATCATGGCTATTAGTGGCATGCTAAAGTAGCAACACCGATTGGCACTTTAAGAAATTTTAAAAGGTCAAAAGGTATTCCAATAAAAGTTAATGTAACTTCTTTGGGATCTCACACAATGAAGAAGCAGGGATTCATTCTTCCATTATCCCATGGTCGATAGCACACGTAGTATGAAACACATGTTACGGTGTTCTCACCTTATATTGACGCGTGTGTCTTATTCTTTTAATCATTCAACATCGTACAGATCTTGGTCTAGACACCTCCAAGTGTCTAACCCGAGTTTCTCACTTTAATAATCCTCAAACCATCTTCTCTGAGAAACTCGCATCTGGTTTACAAAACAAGTCATAATCAAATAATGAAATTCGTAAATTGTCAAGAACGACATCTTCAAGTAAATATAACCCTGAATTATCCAAGGTTCTATAAGGTCTCATCTCTTCACGATTCTTAATGCAAGAGGCGATTGCTTGTGTGAGAGAGCCAATCTCGCGACTTGTTCGACACACTTTATCATCAAAACATTCATCATATGCATACAAGATATAGCAAAATTCAAGAGTCAAATATTGATGAGCGTAATATAACACTAAAGTCATATTACAATACATAAATATGTTCATATCCTTCGCAATCCTAGAGCCATAACATGTTTCTCAAACAGGTCTCTAGATATCGCCTTTGTAAAAGGATCAGCTATCATATTTTGCGTAGGAATGTACTGTAAATTTATCTCTCCACTTGCTACCATGTCTCTTACAAAGTTATACTTGATGTCAATGTGTTTGGTCTTGCTGTGATACTTAGGATCTTTTGTATATGCAATAGCCCCTTGACTATCACAATATAGAGTCATGGGACCCTGAGAGTTCTTTGTAATATTCAAATGCTCAAAGAATCTCTTCAACCAAACAGCTTCTTGTACTGCAGACGCACAAGCCACGAACTCAGATTCCATTGTTGAAAGGGATGTGCAGGTTTGTTTCTTACTTTTCCATGATATAGCACCAACATTAAGTAAGAAGGCATAACCGGATGTTGATTTTCTATCATTCCGATCACCAGCCCAATCAGCATCTGTATATCCTCTCAAGTATGAATCATTTCCACTATAACATAGTGAATAATCTGCAGTTCCCTTCAGGTATCTGAAAATTCTCTTCACAGCTTTCCAATGATCTCTTCCAGGATTGAATTGATACCCGCTAACCAGACCTACGGCATAACAAATGTCTGGGCGAGTACACATCAAAGCGTACATCAGGCTCCCGACAGTACTTGAATATGGAACTCGAGACATGTCTTCCTTTTCATTTTCAGTCTTGGGACACATTTAAAGGCTTAAAGTTTCACCTCTCGCTATAGGAGTATCCATGGATTTGCAACTATTCATGCGAAAACGCTCCAAGATTTTCTTTATATAAGTTTCTTGAGATAGACTCAATAACTTTTTGGAACGGTCTCTTTGGATCTTAACTCCAAGGATATAGTCTGCCTCGCCCATATCTTTCATGTCAAAAGACTTTGAAAGCCATGACTTGATAGTTTTCAAATACTCCAAATTGTTTCCGGCCAATAAAATATCGTCCACATAAAGAGAAAGAATTACAAACATCCCATTGGACTTCTTTACATAAATGCAATGGTCTTCATCGATCATGGTGAAATCATATGAGATCACCTCCTTGTGAAATCTCAAATACCATTGCCTTGAAGATTGCTTCAGGCCATAAATAGATCTTTTCAATTTACAGACCTTCTTTTCTTGGCCTTTAACGATGAAGCCTACAGGTTGTTCCATGTAGATTTCTTCGTTTAGTTCTCCATTGAGAAAAGCTGTCTTCACGTCCATTTGATGTAATTCCAAATCCAAACGTGCAACAATAGCCAAAAGTAAGCGAATTGAGGTAAACTTCACAACTGGTGAAAATGTTTCCTCATAATCTATTCCAGCTTCTTGAGTAAAGCCTTTTGCCACCAATCGTGCCTTGTATCTTTCTATTGACCCATCCACTTTGCATTTAACTTTGAGAACCCATTTGTTCCCAATAGCTCTACGCCCAGGCAGAAGATCAACTAGATCCCAGACTTTGTTGGTTTTCATGGACTCTAATTCTTCTTTCATTGCTTTCATCCACTCATCTTTTCCAGGGCTCGATAAAGCCTCAGTTACAGACTTTGGCTCATCCATTTCTGTCGGAGATACCAAGAAAATATAATCCTCCATTTCAGTACGTTTGGGTATATTTTTCCTGACACTCTTTCGTAGTTGAAATTAAGATTTGTCAGAAGGATTTTGGGATTGAGAGTTCCCACTCCCACTCGGATCAAGAATAATATCTTGATCAATTTGATTATCAACTATGTCAGAAGACACTTGCTGACTATCTGAGTTCAACATTTCATAAAGAGGCTCACTATTCTTTACCTCGCCCTTTTTTGGAAAATCATTTTCCAGAAATGTGACATCTCGTGATTCAATCTCACTAACACTTCCATCCTCTAATTCACCAATGACCACATACCCTTTGGAGTGTTCTGAATATCTTATAAAGATATATTTCTTGCCTTTTGGACCTAATTTACCAAACTTGCTAAAAGAATCTTTTACATATGCAGCACAACCCTAAGGTCGTAAATCCTTTAAGTTTGGTTTATGGCCAGTCCATAGCTCATAAGGAGTGGAAGAAACTGATTTAGAAGGCTTTGTTCAATATGTAAGTTGCAGTCAAATAACGCATCTCCCCAAAAGGAGATAGGTAAATTTGCCTACGCCATCATGGACCTCCTTTCTGCTACACCATTTTGTTGAGGTGTGTACGGAATAGTTAATTGTCTAGTGATTCCCTTTTCATTGAACAATTCTTCAAATTCTTTTGATAGATATTCACGCCCTCTATCGGTTCTTAGGGTCTTAATCCTTTTGTCTAATTGATTCTCAACTTCATTCAAATATTTCTTAAAGCATTCAAGTGCTTCAGATTTATGAGAAATCAAATAGACATAACCAAAGCGCGTGAAATCATCAATAAACGTAATGAAATATAAAGCACCAGACCTAGCCCTCACTTTCATTGGACCATAGATGTCAGAATGAATTAATTGCAATGGAAAATCGGCTCTCTTAGCTTTTCCAAATGGTTTACGTGTAATCTTTCCGGCAAGACAATTTTCACAAGTTGGCATTTCAAAAAGAACCCAAATGTCCTTCCTTAGCCAATCTATTCATTTGATCCTGCCCTATGTGACCTAATCTTGCATGCCATGTGATAACATCAACTTCATTGTTACTAGAATAACATGCCACAACACAACGGTCAACATAATAGTTATACGTAGAAGGATTACAATCTAACACAATAAAATCATCATAACGATGTCCAAACCATAAAAAAAAACATTGTCTGAGTAATTCTAAGACCACTGCGACTAAAGTTCAAATTGAAATCTAAATCTAGGAGAACAGACACAGATACTAAGTTTCGTCGAATCTCTGGAACATATAGGACGTCATGCAACATCAAAGATTGGCCACCACGCATGTCCATTCTGCAAGTGCCTATCCCTTTGACTTCAAGCTTTGCATTATTTCCCACATATACATGCTTTGATCCAGGTGGAACTCGACGAAACTCTATGAACGCTTCTCTATCGCGGCTCACATGGTCGGTGGCCCCTGAGTCTACAATCCACACAGGATAAGATTCAGTTAGTAAAACAGTGCTAGAAACATATTTAGCACTAAGAGATGCATTTTGAAATGCTACCTTTTTCGGCTCAGTGCACCCACGAGCAAAATGCCCTGGAACTTGGCAATTGTAACACTTCATCTTGGTCTTGTCTTTCTTCTTGAAGAACCGTTTTTCTTTCTTGGAATTTGGCTTGTTTCTTTTCTTAGAGGGTCCTTCTCCGGTCTCCTTACCCTTTCCGTCATTTTTCCAGTTTTTCTTGCGCTTGAAACTTGATCTCTTTGTACCACTTGATTCTGCCACAAAGGCATTAGGTACAGCTTTAGCAGCACCAAGCCGCTCGTCTTCAAGCTCCACATGACGGGCAACATCAGCAAAAGTTTTGATGCTATCATAGTGAGTCAAGTTAACCTTCAAATGTTCCCAATATTTGGGAAGAGACCGAATCACTGCCTGAACCTGCTGCTCATCAGAGAGAACATGGCCAACACTTTTGAGTTGAGCAATCATATTTGACATTACCCTTAGATGTTGCTTGACACCGTGATCATGACGCCTTTTCTACGTGTCAAACTTGATTGTCAGCTGACGAAGGCGAGTCACAGTCGTACCCCCATATGCCTCCCTTAAATGTGCCCACATGGCTTGAGCAGTAGGATATTGCTCACATTCGTGGATGAGATCATTAGCAACTGAGCTTACAATGATTCCACGAGTAGTGGCATCTTTCTTTTTCCAAGAATTGTAAGCCTCAAGATCTCTCCTATGTTGGGCAGTGTTACCCTCCTCTGGGCAAACCATGACATGGTTAATGGCTTCAAGAGCATCTTGCTCTTCCAGCACATACCACATCTTACAGCTCCAAATATCATAATTTTCACCGTTCAGTTTGTCACCCTTGTTTAAGTCAGCAATGATAGTTTTTGATGCCATAGTCTGTTAAATGAAATAATAATTGTGGGGCGAGAACAACATTAGCGTACCTATCAATGCAGCGGAAGAACTGTTGAACTCACCACCGAAACAATTGCCCCAAATCGAACTTTGAATCACTAGGAAACGAAGTTAATCTTCCACCAATTAGATGCCCTTGCTTGTGTGTGTTTTTCGTTGGAAGAAGAAGAGAGTCAGAGAAAATTCTTAAGTTAGAGAAAATTCTTCCGGTGTTCTTTTTCTATATTGTCTCCTTCAGATAAATAGGGAGAGTAATAGCAGTTAAGGAAGATAACCCACCACTCACCCCTTTTGCAGGTTCAGTTTAGTGGGTGCTTGTGCTCTAGTGGTAACTTCCCTTTAACCTCTCTCTTATCTCTCCTAACCGGGTCGGGTCAGCCCACATGGAGCGACCCATGACCCATAATCCAACAAGAAGCTTAACGGAAAACATATGAAGCAAATTACGCAATTCTCTTTGAATTACTTAGATAATATGTCGATTTCCTATTTAATTTCAACAATGATTGAAATTATCTTTATGATTAATCTACATTCATTTTATAACAATTGTGTTTCCATATATGGGGTTATTCTAATCGTGAAACCCTTAAAACTATGAATTTTAGTTATTCCATTATAATTCTAGCGTTGTTCGGTAAAAAAATAAAATACTTTATCAAACTTCAAACAAAGACCTTTTTTTGTGCCAATGAATTGAGAAGATGTTTATTTATTTATTTATTTATTTATTCTTTTCTTGCGAATATGTTAAAGCCGAAAACTATAATGAAGCAGTCGGCCTTTATACTACGGTAAAAATGAAAGAAAGTTGATCATCTTATAAAAAAGGAAAACGAGAAGGAATTACATGAGCAAAAGAAAGTACATACACAAACATAAAAAGCCAATAACTTGCAAATTTTGTAAAACATAACAATGTTTCCTTAAGTGGTCTCTTTCGAGATACATGCTAGCGTAAATGTTTCGAGATCCATTATTTTTTACTCGAACTCTATATATGCCCCAAAAAAAATGAAAAAAATCAACATAATATATTACATTAATTTCAAATCTACTTTCTCTAAATCCTGACAACATATATTTTGGTTTTAATTAATCTGAATTGATGACTTAAGGAAACTGAAAGCCACCAATACCTTGTACAGGATTACCTTGTTGTGGATTTATAGCTACCCATAACAAGGAGAGTGTAATTGCAATAAGTCCTGACCAAACAAACACAATTGTAGGTGTTTTTCTTCTTCTGCCCATTAATCCTTTAGCAAAAGGATATAAATGAGCTAAAACCCAAAAAGCAAAGAAAGCTCCACCTATAAACTTGCCCCATTCTGGAACTGTAGCAAACACTGCCCTGGAAAATGCAATCACAATAGCAATAATGTTAATCATACCAATAACTATAGGTGGGATCATCAATGAAGTCCATTTGACTAAGTACAAATCGGCGTAGATGTCGTCGACGTCTTCTCCAGCAGATTTAGAAGTCAGTGTGAAAGAAATTTCAATGCCAGCAATTACTTTCAAGAGACCTTGAACTACAGCAGCAAGATGGGCACTAGTTCCTGAAATGAGCCAAAACTGTTCGTTTCGCCACCAATCTTCTAGTGCAACGCCGGACCATTTCACTTCCAGGAGAGCTAACCCGATGAGACATACAGTTATAGTTAATAGAAATATGAGGAATGCGACGTTGAGATTTTGGACGATGAATTGGCCTGAGATGAGGGAGAGTGCAGGGAGAAAACAGTAGACGATTAGGAAAAGGGAAGTGAATGGATAAATGCCAACGTTCAGGTACGCGAGACGTTGGAGGACCTTGAGTTTTCTGGATGCTAGAAATGCATTGTTTCCTGAGAAAAAGATTTCAACAGAACCCGTTGCCCAACGGAGCACTTGGTGAAGCCTGTCTGTTAAGTTTATGGGTGCTGATCCACGGAAGGCATCGCGCTTTGTTATGCAATAAACAGAACGCCATCCACGGTTGTGCATTCTGTATCCAGTAACCACATCTTCTGTCACCGAACCATAAATCCATCCTACTCGATCACCCCACTCCGTCTTGTCTTCATACCTGCATTAATTAATGTTGTGAAAACGTAACACCTCAGGCGAATCTCACATCGACAAAACACGGGAGAGATGCTCGGTATATAAGTGAACAAGCCTTAGACCCTAGTGACACATTTTAATGCCCGTGCGACATAGGCTCAAAGTGGACTATATAACTAGTGGACTGAGCTGTTACATATGGTAATGAGTTTACCAACAACTTGTAATAACTTGGAATTAATTAAATACAAGGAGCTTACCAACAAGATATGACAGAGACTGCTTCGGCGACAGTGGTGGCATCAAGTGGTTCCTTTGGGGCTCGAAGAGCACCAGGAGGTCGTCCGAACTTGACAGCAGGGTGATCAGCGATAGGGCGGCCTTGGAACTCAGCAATTGGAATAGACTCGGATAACATTGTTGAGTTTCCGAAACGCTTAGGTAGTAGATTCACATCTAAGTCAGGATCGTAATCTGTGGCTTTCAGTGCCTGAGCCTCTGCACCCTTTTGTGGTATCTTATCAGGTTGTGCTGGATCAAAGCCGTAAAGTGCAAATCGCCTAAACATGCAACCCGTCCCAACATACATAGGACCCTATATATAAATGGACGAGCAAGTTTAATATGGTTATGAAATTGAGAAAAATGCAAGTCATGTTTGATATGTACCTGGAGGCCATCAAGTGCACGCATATTTCCATCGAAAAACACAGTATTGTGATTGGCATAACGATCAGAGGGATCGATGCCTTCAAATCGTTGAGGGAATTGAATATAACATATGTCTTCTCCACCTCTATCCATCATGAAACACATCCCTTCACGAATAGCTAAGCAGTTGTATATATAGTGATCACAATCAAGGTTGAGTATGAATGCGCCATTAGACAATATAGCTGAAGCTCGCACAAGTGCGTTCATGGCACCAGCTTTTTTATTATGATCATACCCAGGCCGCTTCTCACGCGACACGTACACAAACATTGGAAGCCTTATGTCCACGTCAGAAAAATCCAAAAAGCTTTCTTCACCCCCTCCCATTAGTGGATCACTACTAGGGGGTTTCAACATTACCTACAAATTAAATAGGCATATATTCGCAAAATGAATGTATGACGATTAGTTTTCTTTTAAAAAAAAAAAGAGAACTATGTACTATTTGCTTAAGAACAACAACAACAAACCCAGCGTAATCCCACAAGTGGAGTCTAGGGGAGGATAGTGTGTACGCAGACCTTACCCCTACTCTGAGCAGGTAGAGAAAGTAATTTGTTTAAGAAAATAACCATTGCTATACCTGAAGGATTCCAGGATGATCACCTTTGGCATGATCCCTACTCGGGGATGCCCATGTTCCCGGCCAGTGAGTTCCATCAGCCATCCAAGTAGCCTTTTGAACTTTGATTATCTCTGCAGGATCAGCGCCGCTCTCTTTCATGTGCTTTAACTGCTTCATTTCCTCTCGAGCGTTAAATGCATCCGATCTCCTTCTTATGGAATCTGGCAGACCATTTATCCTTACCTTAAATTCATCATATTCCCTTTTAACCCTTCGTCTATCTTTGACGAAATCAGATCGCTTCTTGTTCTTAGTAGGATCGCCTTTCAAGGCAAAATAGGCTTCAGGATTCCTAGGCTCAATATCATGTTTCCTGCAGAATGGTACCCACAAATCTGCAAAGCTAGCAGCTTCAGCCATTGCCTCAAAAGTTAGAAGTGCACCGCCATCGTCTGAAATGTAGCAAGCTAGCTTCTCCACGGGATAGTCAACTGCTAGAATGGATAGGATTGTATTGGCTGTGACGAGGGGTGGCTCTTTATCTGGATCAGCCGTTGACACGAATAAATCAACTCCAGGGAGATCTGACCTACCCGAAGGATTTGATGGTGATGGCATTTCAAACTTCTCGCGCAGTACCACTAGATCAGTAGAGCGGTTAACAGGCGTCACCTTAGGAATTTGATCCAAAATCCATGAAAATGCAAACCATATTTCACATATAATTGACATCAGCCATAGCCATATTGCATCCGGGTTCGGATGTCTTATTCTCCATGTCAAGAAGAAGCCCAATACCACTAGTCGAATAACAATTAGCAACCTGTACATTGCCATTAATTCACAAAAAATTAAAATGCATATAACTACTATATAACTATCCATTGTAGCAAAATTGAAGTACATACCTATAAGGGCTAATAATGCTATGCGGTATTGGCAACTTCCTACTAAGGGGTTTCCAAGGTATTTCAGCAGATGTATCGAGCACGCCTTTTTGCATTCCATCGCCGCCATCATCTCCATCTCTATCATCAGGCCAATAAGCATTTCCATATCCATAGGTGCCCTGTGTCTCAAACAGCCATTTGTTATGATCAAACTCTCCATTTTGATTTCTTTTCATCATTGACATGTTGGCACGACTCCCTTTGGCACCATCTGGTGCCGGTAAAGACAATGCTCCATTGTTAAAATTTGGAATCTCGTCATCAATATCTCCGATCTTGTAAGGTTCTTTGCAACCCGGGCATAGACCAGTGTCCTTTTGTGCGTCCATGTAACAATCTCTACATATTTTGAACCTAAACAACGCTCAAAAGAAATACTTATCAGCACAATTTCTAATGGATTCAAATTACACTAGCAATGTAACAACTTGTTTGCATGGTTGTTTCGTATTGTATTGTATTGTATTGTTCCTTTAAATACAATGTTTGTTTAATTAATTTTATTGTATCATATCGTTAAATCCATTGTTATGCAACGACGAAAAGTGTAACTTTATGTAACAACCGATTTGGTGTCGTCGCATCGTTATCTTATCTCTTTTTTTTTTCTCATCTTGCTCTTCCTTATTATTATATATCCTATTTTATCCTCTACCCTCTTTTTATATAATAATTCAACCCCATTTTCTTTATAATATTACAAGTTTATTCTTGGTATTACTGATGTATGACATCATAAAACAACGGCAAACGATACAATCTACCCAAACGTTCTATTTATCCAAAACAATACAATACAATACAATATGAAACAACATGTAACAACGATCCAAACAAGCTGTAAAACAAATTTTAACATGTAACAGTAAGTTAGTAACCATTTTTATCATATTACCAATTAATGTTTATTACTCCCTCCATTTCAATTTAGAAGAGGTAATTTGACTTGGCACAAAGTATAAGAAAAAGAAGACTTTTGAAATATCTGATCCTAAAAGTTTAAAGGATAAAAGCTTAGTGGGGTCATAATATTTGTGTGGCTATAAAAGCTTCTCATTAAGGGTAAAGTGGGTAAAATGAAAAGTTTAAAGTTAAATTGTTTCTAAATATAAAAATGTGTCATTATTTTTAGAACGAACTATAAAGAAAGTGTGTCATTTAAACTGAAGCGGAAGGAGTAAGAGTTTTACCTATAAATATTCTTTTACAGTATCTGTGCGCGAAACTTAAACTCATTTCTAATTGATGGAATACACTAGAACAACAACATAAAGAGTGTTGCTTAATTATTTATTTACCTGCATTCACAAGGGATTACATCATTTCCCCTTTCATCTTTCATGATCTTTCCATCACAAGCAGGCATCGAACACGACGAACCCTTGGATCCAGCCATTTGAGGATGACTAACTTCAGATTCAATGACCTTATCCATGAGATGTGCACGAGTAACGCTGTTAAATCCTCCGGTAAACAGCGAATTAGAAACGTATTGTTCTTCAGCTTTTGCTGCCACGGACGTGTCCATAGGCTGATTATCAGGCGTCGGCGGAATTTGTACAGTGTAATTCATATAATCACCTGAAAATTCCCCTGACATGTCAAGATCTTCTCTTGACAAGCTCACATATCGTCCACTCGACGTTCGTCGCGCAAATTTTACTGTTTGTCCACTTGAATTTCCTTTATTACCACCTTGAGAACCACCTGGATTTGTTCCTCCAGGGCTACGTATTGCTTTCTTAGATGGTGCTCCTGATAAACTTGCCATTTTTTCAGTTTTTTCAAAACATAATCTAGTAATTAAAACTAACTATTTTTCACCAAAATGTTGATGAAAAACTTGTGTGTTAATTGGGTGGTCTTTGGCAACAGATCTTTCCTTTCTTCATTATAGATATGGGAATCACTCTTGTTTTTTCAATGTTGTAAAAAATTTATGAGTACTAAAAAAGAAAGAAAAGAAAGGTTGCCATTGAATTATTATTCATTTTAACTATCAATATTACAAGTTTTGTCAGCTAAAACAAAGGTTTAGAATTTTTTTTAATTAGTTCTCCGATTACTACGGAGAACCAATGAGAGATATGCCAAGCAAAGAAAGACTTTCGGAAGAGATGGAGAGTGTTAATTTGGTTGGATGGGAGAGAGTTGTGCGGAAAAATAAACGTGTGGAAAATTTTAAAAGTTGGTTAATTAAGTAGGAGAGTTATAGATGGAAATGAGAGAGTTGATAAATAGATAATTAATCTATTTATTTTTTAAAATTTTCTTATATCTTAAAAGGATAGTTCGGTGTACTAAGTTCCCGCTATGCGCGGGGTCCAGGAAAGAGCCGGACCAAAAGGGTCTATTGTACGCAGCCTTATCTTGCATTTTTACAAGAGGCTATTTCCACGGCTCGAACCCCAGACGTCCCGATCACATTGTGTACGGGTAAAATCGGGCTAACGGTACACCCCAGTCTCCGATAGGGTAAATCGAGCTCAAAACATTATGATGAAGAACCAGAATCAAAACAAGGGTCTCATCGAGTCAGAGTCCGTGGGCATGACGCCCGCCCTCGAGAATATCGGGATCATGATCCTGGATCGGTCCTAATCCCGAAAGAGTTTGGGAAATATTGTCGGGCACAAACACGATCAACAAAAGGTCGTGATATCCGCGATTGGCCGGATGTCATGGCGTGGATCTCGGCATGTGTCGACGAAGAATCGGCAATCGGTTAAAATAGAAGATTTTTACCTTTTATGTAACTGTACCTAGAGTAGGATTCCTCTACAATATAAAGGGGTCTGATAATTCAATAGGCACTTTTGTAACACGCATTCCAAAGCAATACATTATTATATTACTGTTATCAAAGCTCTTTTTCTTGTTCATCAATACTAGCCACTGTGAGCCCGGATCGAGGGTGAACATTACACTAAGGCTAGAATCATTCTCCTCGCGTGGTTTAAATTTACTATACCTTTACTTGTTCATTCTAATTCAATTTATCGTTTGTATCAAACTAATCACGTACAAATTCAATTGTTATCCGATTTTGAGGGTAAACAGTTTGGCGCCCACCGTGGGGCTAAGGATAATAGTGGCAATTTGATACAAATTTCCACAACACACCCTATTTTACACTTGTTCTTTGGAGTATCTTTGATTTTGGGTTAAAGTTTGAAATGTCGAACTCCCAGTCAGCCCATCTAAATGTGGATGCTGAGTCCGGCCACCATGGCGAGAACAACAATGTAGCACCTGGTAACAAGGTGCCCCCCGTCGATCTCAATGGAGTTCCAGTCGCGGACCCAATCGACGCTAGATCGCATGTGGCCATCAATGCAAATTTGCCTCCCGATCCTGAGAACAGCGTCCGTAGGGAAGTCTGATCGATTGCCCAAAATACGCACAACGGTGAAGGTGATGGGATCAACTTGCGGGTGATCTTCGAAATGTTACAGGCTCAACAGGCAGCGATAGCCAGTTGCAGAACAAAAGCCGCGCGCCGAGCAGAATTAAGCCTGAGCCATCCCGGGAAGTCACTCGCAGAAATGAACTGGTCACGGAGAGGCCGAATGAAAATGAATTGGGGACCAACCCCGAGATCATAAAGATGCTCGAGGAGCTGACAAAACGGGTAGAATAGGGAGAAAAGAAAATTGAAGCCAATGACAAAAAGGTGGAAACCTACAATTCCAGGGTCGACCAAATCCCAGGAGCACTACCGATATTAAAAGGCCTGAATTCCAAGAAGTGTCACGACCCAAAATCCATTAAAGGTCGTGATGGCGCTGGACATCATTGTCAGGCAAGCCAACACCAATTTACTAGTAATTTCTTGTTTTAATATTTTTGAAATCGTTTCCTTTATACATTAAACAATAAATAATGAATTTCACTGAATAAATATTGATGTCTTTAATAAACTTAATATTAAATAATCCCATAATCATCCCAGAACCCGGTGTCACAAGTGCATGAGCTATTTCTAGGAAACAATGTAATACAACAACCGTTCGGAATACAAATAGGACAGAAAGTAAATACAGTAATCTGAAAGAGACTCTGCAGGCTGCGGGTCATCTCGAGAAGTGCGGCTCACCCAAGTCTCCGTATCAACCATGCTGCTACGCCCACTAGGCCACTAGAGATACATGTGCCTGTGCAACAAAAACGCACAGCAAGTGTAGCATGAGTACGAAAACAACGTGTACTCAGTAAGTATCCCGTCTAATCTCAGTAGAGATGAGAGGTCGACTTCGACACTTACTAGTGGTCTATTAATAATATGCCAACAATATAGTAATCAAGGATTTTTATAAACATGGCTGTAACTCAATAGAATGGGGCAAGTAACAATTCTTATTCATAGGGAAATTTCCAAATTCTTTTTCATCAATTATACATTTATTCTCAAGCCAGGGAGAAAACAATATCAACATCAACAAATTTCAAGGCAAGCAATACAAGCATGCGCAATCATGCCGAGGTCGTACGGCCCGATCCAACAATATTTAAACTGTGCACTGCGAGAGGGTCGAATGGTGCGAACCATAGATGCATCTGTTACCCTGCTCGCGAATTATACATGCGACGCAGTCAAATATAAATAAACACACCAAACAGTCAATCAAGAATTCATCAGGGAAACAACTATCCGATAAAACGCAATCTCTCTTTTTAAAAAAATCAAGAAACGATGACTAGTCTTTTTAGAAATTCATTTACACATTCGATATGTTTTAAGCATTTTTAAATTGACAACGAGATTTCAAATATTGCAAGTAAAGCATGATTTTGGGTCCTAGACTACCCGGACTTAAGAATAATAGTAGCTACGCATGGACTCTCATCACCTCGTTGTGAGCACGTGATTTTTGCCCTATATATGAATTATTCCCACAAAATTCGAACAAAAGATTTTTCTTTATTTTTACAATTTTGTGCATTTTTGTGTCATTTTTGATAATTGTTTGCATTTTGTTTGTGCATGTTAATTCGTATAAAATACAAAAAATATGCATCTGCATTTAGGATTCTATTTCATATTTTACCATTGATTAGGGATTAAGTTGTTTTAAAACAAGATATGAAAAATGACAAAAATAATTCACTTTAGCTTTAATTGTGAAATTGTCGCAAAATAGTTTTAAAGTAATTCTAGGCATTAATTAGTTTAGT
>NW_017670869.1:203122-209967 GCF_001879085.1 Nicotiana attenuata
GTTGCAATTCTATTAACATAAAATAAAAGCGGGTTACTAATAAAAGCATAAACTAGAACATAGTTTTGAAATCAGATAAATCAAATACAACAGTTGAGCGACCGTGCTAGAACCACGGAACCCGGGAATGCCTAACACCTTCTCCCGGGTTAACAGAATTCCTTACCTGGATTTCTGATTCGCGGACTGATAACAGAGTCATAATCTCCTCGGGTCGGGATTTAACCGGTGACTTGGGACACCATTAATTTCCTAAGTGGCGACTCTGAAAATTTAATAATAAATCCCGTTCCGATTGTCACTTCAAGTTGGAAATAACTCCCTTTATTATATTGTATTATAAAAGGAGGTGTGACAGCTCTGGCGACTCTGCTGGGGAATAAAACCCAGAACTTTGATTCAGGGTTCAGAATTCGAGCTTAGATATATTGTTGTATTTGGCTTTATCTGATTTTCCTACATGTTTCATGCTAAATGTGCAAAATGTTGCTTCTTACCGCTTTGACATTATCTGAATTGTATATAAACTGTGGCGAAACCCTTCTCTTCTCACCTCCGGGGATGTGCTTACTGGTTGAGACTCCCTATTCTGTTAGTGTCAATACCCTGAAATAAGAAAGAGGCCGGACAAGTTACTAAGCCGGATGGCCTTTCGGTTCCCGGTACGTAGCCCCCTTCTCGACTCGAGTTGTCCGCTCGGGTACACAGTCTAGAACACATACCCAGATTTTGAACCTAGAAGAACTTGACTTCATGCCGGATCCCTAGTAGGAACGCTTATCTGCATCACGTGCATTTTGACTTAGGAGACTCAACACAGGGGTTGGGTCCGTCTAGGACAGGTGTACCCGGAATAATGGACCATCCTGCTGCATCCTACTTGTGCATTTATCTGTTTGGGACCCGCATGTTGACCGGCTTTGATTATCTGGGAAAAATTGGAAAAACCAAAAGAGAAAATAGCAGTGTAGAGAGTTAATTTCCTATATTAGAAAAACCAATGTCCAAGTAGTGCCGAAATGCTGCCGAATTTTTGAGAAAATGAAAAAAAGAAGAAAAGTTCTTTTTAGTTTGCCAATGGAAAAGAAAAACAAAAAGAGTTTTATTTTCAAATTAGTCTATTTTATTTGCCACTGAAAAAGAAAATATAAAAAAAAGTCTTGTTTTCAGAAGTAGCGTATTTGCCAAAACAAAAAACAAAAAAAAAAATGAAGAAGAAAAACAAAAAGAGTTTAGTTTTCGGAAATAATTAGTTTTATTTGCCCGAACTACGCTGGTTTGATTCCCACCGGATGTGAGATACGTAGGCAACCCTCATCGGGTCCAACCTCCCCTTTTCAAAAATAGCCAAAAAATGCCAAATTTTTTAATTTCGTCAGGAATAAGTCGGGTGCCGCCATTCTTGTTTAAAATAAGCCGAATGTCCCCAAAGAGGGCGCCGGAAGGCTGTTTGTGCAAAAACGGCCATCTTGAGTCATTTTAACGGTTAGCAGGCACAGCCTTAAAATCTTCTTTACGAAGTGCTGAAAGGCCGTATCCGCAATACCAGCCGTTTGTTTTAAAATTGGAAATTTGAACAAAAATAGTGTCATTTTTCCTTTTAGGTCGAAATAAGTGATTAAATCACCTTAATAAATGTGCAGGATGAGCACGACTCAAAATGAACCCTTTTCAATCATGCATAAAATCCCTTTGGAGTTACGTTTATGGTGGAATGATTTGGGCAAAGAAGGGCAAGATGCGGTCAAGAAACATTTGAAAGGGCTTACCGGTCTGCTTGATATTTCGCCTCGGGGAGATATCATTAGAGCACTGGTTACATGTTGGGACCCAGCACATAACATGTTCCATTTTTCGGATTTTGAGCTTACCCCAACGTTGGAGGAAATAGCTGGTTACATTGGAAAGGACGAGGTCCCGTTGAGGCACAAATACTTGGTTGCTCCCAGAGTTGTAGCTGTACACAAGTTCTTAGACTCTTTGAAAATAGTCAAGGCCGTCCATAACCCAGACCTGGCAAATGGCTTTTGTACTCTAAGCTTCATATATCATCGCTATGGTCATATCGGGGGGTTCAACAACCCAGAAAGTAAGATATGTAGCAAAGGAAACCGCTAGAAGTGGGAGGAGCATCGATGTTTCGCTTTTATGGTAGCTTTCTTGGGGCTTTTAATATTTCCAAGGAAGGATGGGAACATTGACATAAAAATAGCCGGGGTTGTCAGTACATTAATCACTCAAGCCAAAAGTACGCTTGCACCTATGATATTGGCCGACATCTTCCGTGCTCTTACAGCTTGTAAAGCCGGAGAAGCTTTCTTCGAGGGGTGCAACTTATTATTACAAATGTGGATGATTGAGCATCTGTATCATCGCCCTCAGTTTCTGAGTTATGGGTCTCCAGAAAAAACATGCATAGAAGAATTTAACACAAGAACTAAAGGGGTCAAATTGCCAGAAGGGGTCACGGGTTGGACAACATATTTTCGGTCCCTCACTGCTAGCCAAATAGAGTGGACACTGGGATGGTTACCTGTTGATGAAGTCGTATATATGCCGGCAGCCCGACCACATTTTCTGCTAATGGGGCTTAGAAGCATTCAGCCTTACGCNGTATATATGCCGGCAGCCCCGACCACATTTTCTCCTGATGGGGCTTAGAAGCATTCAGCCTTACGCACCGTATCGAGTGTTGAGGCAACTGGGGAGATGCCAGATAGTACCCAAGGATGATGATCTTAGTTTGCAAGTGGTTGAGATTGGCCCTGATGGCCAGTTTCCTGAAGCAGTGGTCCGCCAAGTTTGGAGCGAATGTCAATATTTGGCGGCAAACACTTGTGTTCGAGATCGAGCCAAAGGAGAAGTGTCACCGGATTACCAGGCTTGGTATAGAAGAGACGTTGCATTCGGAAGACCGGCCAAAAGACCTCACATCCAGGAATTTGTTGAATCATCACAAGAACAGTGGGCTTGGTTAGCTAAAGAAAATGAGTACAGGGCCCGCATAGGAGCATTGGAAAAACAGATCCAAGACCTCCGATTTGAAAATAGCTTGCAAGCCGCGACTGACGAAGGGGAGAGAAAACAATTGGCCAAGGAGAATGAAGTCTTACGAGCCCAAATCCAAAAGATGAAGCTAGAGGCCGACAACCCCGTCAGAAGTGCCAAAGATACAAAGCTTATAGCAAATCTAAGGCAAAAGGTGAATGACTACAGTTTTGACCTCGACAAAGCAGAAAAGGAATTAGTTGGGGTCCAGAGGCAATTGGCTAAAAGTGCAGAAGAACGGGCTCGCATGGTTAAGCAGTTAAAAGAAGAATCTGACAATAAGGTCGCAAGATTAAAGGAAAAGGCCACTGCCGCAGAAAACCGAATGATTAAACAGGCAAAGGACTTCAAAGTCGAGAGAGAACATTGTTACATGGCATTAGCACAGTTAGAAATGGACTTACGGCAACTCCGAAAACAGAGCCAGAAGTTTGAGCAGACTTTGGAGGCTAGGGGCCAGCAGATAGGGAGGTTGCTTCAAGAGAAAGGAAGAATCCGAGAGAGAATCTTAACCGTTGCTCATTCTATTACCCAGAAATGCCAGATGTGCGAGAACATGACCCGTACCACCTTCTTTGCATCAGTCATGATATTTGTGAAGCAGATAATGAATGACTTAGACAGACTCCAAGGGGAACTTGCATATAGGCCCGCGGCGAGACCGAACGATGTCCCGCGGGCACCAGGAGCTTTAATGTATTCATAGTCGTCTTTGAGTCTGCTAGAGTTTACCTTTTGAGTCTGTATTTCCTTTTAATGAAGTTAGGTCGCTTGGGCTTGTATTTCTTTTTATCGGAGTCTGTATTTCCCTTTTTGTTAAAAGACAGTCAGTTGATTGAGTCTGCATTTTGTTTGAACTAGGATAGGGATGGTGGAGTCTGTAGTTCTTTTTGCATCAGAGTCTGTCTTGAGTCTTTGTAATAGACGTAGTTGCTATCAATAAACTTGAAAATTCCCAAAACTATTCTTCTTCTACTTTACATTTATCCTTCACGAACTACGCCTGGTCTGATTCACGTGGGGTCGTGATACGTAGGCAATCTCCATAGGATTCGACCATTTCTAAATAATAAAAGGAAAACTAAAAAGGAATGATACAAATAAGGGAAAAACCAAAGGAAAGAGAATCCAAAAAAGGGAGAAAAAAACAAAGTGAAAAGGGAAAGATAATAGTAGGAACTAATTGGCAAGAGAAGGAAATAAAAGCCGGGATGACGCATGTGATTGAGCAGCGACATAATAGCAACGTTTTATTGCTTAGGTGCATCCATCCATCAATGTACGGTTATCTATTTGTTAATGCCCTAACCGCTAACAAGTTGTTGTTGATGAGTTCAGGCAGGTGATAAGCTGACTGGCATTCTGGCAACCCACCCTTACAACACCCGCTCTAAGGACAAGTCGAAAATGGCCAATCAAGATATAGAAGCAAGCATCGTCGACCCATCCAGAGAGGAGGAGGCAATGGATGTGAATACAATGAGAGAGGAGATGTATAAGTTAAAGCAGCAAATGGCCGAAATGTACCAGGCCTGGTCGAAGGGACATCCCCCAGCAGCCTATCCTGCCAATCCCAATTACCTCCCACCACCAACTCAACCCCAAGATCCTCCCATAGCGAGCTCATGTCCTGCTCTCCCTACTCACCAGCAATATTATGGAACCACCTCTCAAACACCACCACTACCGCCCTCCAAGCCAATTCCATGTTCCCCACCACCAATCGCCCCAGTATTCGTGGCTCCTCCACCCACCGCATTACACATATCCTCAAGTGAGCCTCTGTTCCAAACCCAGGAAAACCATTATTACCCACCCGAACCCACCTTCAAACCCCCAGAACTATACTCTTACACTCCCCATTTTAATCTCTCCGCTGAAGAAGAGAAACCTCCAAAAAACCCGGAACAAGAGGAGATGATACGAAAGGTCAAAAGTTTAGAGCAATCCTTCAGAAATATGCAAGGTCTCGGGGGCCAAGTAAGTGTGGCCTACAAAGACTTGTGTTTGTTTCCCGATGTTCAATTGCCGCCAGGATTTAAGTTACCAAAGTTTGATCTATACGATGGACATGGCGATCCCGTAGCCCATTTGAGAGGTTTCTACAGCAAGATGAGGGGGGCCGGGGGAAAAGACGAGCTATTGATGGCTTATTTTAGTCAGAGCTTAAGCGGGGCAGCATTGGAATGATACACCCGACAGGATCATGCACGGTGGTACACTTGGGATGATCTAGCTCAAACTTTTGCATGTCATTTTCAATACAACCTTGAGATCGTCCCAGATCGACTGTCATTGACCAAAATCGAGAAGAAGCCCGGAGAGAGCTTCAGAGAATACGGTTTCCGCTGGAGAAAGCAAGCAGCAAGAGTTGACCCGCCAATGAAAGAAAATGAGATGGTTGATTATTTTCTTCAGGCTTTGGAGCCAACTTACTATGGTCATTTGGTGTCCGCTGTAGGGAAAACTTTCAATGAGGTCGTGAAGATGGGGAGTATGGTAGAAGAGGGTCTCAAGTCTAACAAAATTATGAGCTACTCAGCGCTCAAAGCAACCACACAGGCCATCCAAAGCGGCACCGGAGGAGTATTGGGAAAGAAGAAGAAAGAAGAAGTGGCAGTAGTGGAATCAAGGGTCTGGTCCAGGGGTCCATCACCATATTATCACCAACCTCGCCCTCACCCCCAAGCTTACCCGCATACCTCATATGGCCCACCACAGCATTACTACCCACCTCCTACTCCCCATTTCTCCGTCCATCATGCCCAGGCATACCCTCAACCTCCTACCCGTGCACAATGGCGCGCACCCACTCCCCAAAACACTTACCCACCCCCAAGAACCAACCGAAATGCCGCTGGAACCAGTTTCCAACCCAATCCTGCATATAAGAATGATAGGTCGCAGAAGAAAAAGACTTTTACTCCTTTGGGTGAATCTTATACGAGCCTGTACCACAGACTGAGGCAGTTGGGTATGTTGAACCCGATCGAACCCAAATTACCAAACCCTCCCCCAAGGAACCTGGACCATTCAGTGAATTGTGAGTACTGCTCAGGAGCGCCTGGACATGATACAGAGAAGTGTTGGCATCTGAAAACTGCCATTCAAGAACTGATTGATACACGGAGAATTGAGGTGCAGGCTCCGGAGACTCCCAATATCACGCAGAATCCGCTAACAATTCATCATGAGGCTCACATGATCGAGATAGTGCAGAAAGGAGAATACAAGAAGCCGTCGCAGACTGTGATGATGATTAAAGCAAGTGAAAATAAAGCAAATGAGGAATTGGTTGACAAGAAAACCTTGGTCGCAGAGGGCCAGACAGTCAGTGAATCAGTGAGGGTAATAAAGCCAGGGCCTGTTAAGGTGACAATACCAGGAGCAGTTGTCGAGCCTGTGTTGGTTGTAAAAGGCGTTCGAACATAGCCAGTCATCATCAAACCGGTGACCCAATTGCCCGTGATTAGCGAGAAAGCTGTCCCGTGGAATTATGACAGGGTAACTGTGATGTACCAAGGAAAGGAAATTAAAGAAGAAGTGTGCGAGACTCATGGGTTGACTAGATCAGGGAGGTGCTTTGCCCCTGAAGAGTTGAGAAAGGTTAAAGCAGCTAAAGACAATCCGGCCCTGACAAAGAGGGCTGTTACTGAAGAAGAAGCTGAAGAGTTCCTGAAAAAGATGAAGGCCCAAGACTATTCGATTGTGGAACAATTGAGGAAAACCCTGGCACAGATCTCGTTATTGTCCTTATTGATCCATTCGGATGAACACCGCCGGGCGTTGATGAAGAT
>NW_017670869.1:213696-217361 GCF_001879085.1 Nicotiana attenuata
AGGGATCAAAAGAGAGCAATTCGACGCTTGGCAAGCGGATTTTTCTTCAGTGGAGGAGTGTTGTACAAAAGAACGCCAGATCTTGGGTTATTGAGATGCATAGATGCCAGACAGGCTACAGTTATCATGGCTGAGGTACATGCTGGAGTTTGTGGGCCTCATATGAGTGGATATATATTGGCAAAGAAGATCCTCCGAGCAGGGTATTATTGGCTTACTATGGAACGGGATTGTATTAGTTTCGTGCGCAAATGTCATCAATGTCAGATACATGGAGATTTGATTCATTCTCCGCCCTCTGAATTGCATGCAATGTCGGCACCATGGCCCTTCGTTGCCTGGGGAATGGATGTTATTGGACCGATTGAGCCAGCAGCATCAAATGGACATAGATTCATTTTGGTAGCTATTGATTATTTCACTAAATGGGTGGAGGCAAAAACCTTCAAATCTGTGACTAAGAAGGCAGTCATCGATTTCGTGCATTCAAATATCATATGCCGGTTTGGGATCCCGAAGGTAATTATCACAGATAATGGTGCCAATCTCAATAGTCATTTGATGGCCGAGACATGTCAGCAGTTTAAGATCATGCACCGCAACTCTACCCCATATCGCCCTAAAGCAAATGGGGCGGTCGAAGCAGCTAACAAGAATATCAAGAAAATACTTCGGAAAATGGTCGAAGGGTCAGGGCAATGGCATGAAAAACTACCTTTTGCCTTGTTAGGCTATCGCACTACTGTCCGTACTTCAGTAGGAGCGACTCCCTATTCCTTAGTGTATGGAACCGAAGCAGTAATACCCGCAGAAGTCGAAATCCCGTCCCTCCGGATCATCGCTGAGGCGGAGATTGATGATGATGAATGGGTTAAAGCCCGCCTGGAACAGTTAAGTTTGATTGATGAGAAGAGATTGGCAGCAGTGTGTCACGGTCAGTTATACCAACAGAGAATGGCAAGAGCATATAACAAGAAGGTGCGTCCGCGGAGGTTCGAAGTAGGGCAGTTGGTGCTGAGACGTATCCTACCTCATTGGGCTGAGGCAAAAGGAAAGTTCGCCCCAAACTGGCAAGGGCCATTTGTTGTAACCAGAGTGTTGTCCAATGGCGCTTTATATCTAACGGACGTAGAAGGGAAATGTGTAGAAATGGCTATCAATTCTGATGCAGTCAAGAGATATTATGTATGATTTCTTTATCTTTGTGTACCTGATTGTATTTGGCATGTTTTGAGATTGAAATGACGAAGGCATTTTGTTCTGCTATCTAAACACTTTATCCTTTGTTACCCCTTTGAGCCTTAATTACTTTCTTGCATACCCCTCTTTCGGAATCAATAATCAAGCTCGTAAGCCCGAGCAGGGAAAGAAGATGGAGAAACAAGAGAAAAACAGTGGAAAAGAAAAAGAAAGAAAAAAAAAAGAAGAAAAAATAAAAGAAAAAAAGAAGAAAAAAAAAAAAACAGCGAGTAAAACAGAAAAAATAAGAAAGAAAAGCAAAGGCAAAGAAAAGAAGAGAAAGGAAAGAAAACAAAAGTGGAAGAAAAGGAAAAATCGTAACAACGAACGTAGTTTTACGTCTGAACTACGTTTGACTTGATCCCGAAAGGGTACGTAGGCAGCCTCACTGAGGTTCAGTCATAACAAAAGAAAAATCCAAGTAATCCCCGGAAGGAAACTGGGGCAGAAGTTATGGTGGTTACAAAAGATATGATTCCGAAAGTTGTAATATTGAACCCACGTCTGAATTATTTTGAGCTTTTATACCTTTCTTTCTAAAACCCATCCAAAAGCCACATTACGGTCCAAAGAAAGACCTTCTGATCAATCTTAATAAATGTCAGTACAAGCAGGTAAAGTTATTCTTGTTGGGGACAACACTCTGGTGCCAGAAGGAAAATGATGAAATGAGAGAGTCTTATTGGTGAAAACCCTCACGGGCACCGTAAGGCGAAGTGAGTTTGAGAGATATTAAAAATGAGAGAGTCTTATTGGTGAAAACCCTCATGGGCACCGTAAGGCGAAAGTGAGTTTTCAGATGTGCAAATGAGGAAGTCTGTGGTTGAAAGATGTTTTGAAATATGGTGAAAGAAGCAAGGTTTGGGTCTCGTTAAGAGTCGGGCGTGGAAGTATGAGACAGCAAGGGTGGAAATTGACAATTTATTGTTTGGACAGACTAGGCTGGGATCCAAAATGCATGGCACGATCAATGGAATCAGCCTTTCCGCTCAGATAAGTCTTGTCCTTTTCTCTTCATTACCACTCATTCATTTTCAGAGTCTTTCTATCCTCACAACCTTCGAGGTCATTGCATTTCATTTTCTTGAGATCTGTCTATAAGACGTTTTAGTGTCAGTTCTATTCAAAAACAAAAGAAGGATGTCAAAGCTAACTACCAGCTTCCCAGTTGGGCGGCACAACAAGTTGGGGACATGTCAAAAGAGAGTAAAACATGAAGGACCAATAAAAATCAGTGGAATAATCAGATGTTTGCAAGGAAGAGGCAAGGTTCACAAGAAAGGAACAGGAACACCAAACAGTAATATGAAGTAAAACATGTGGGTCATCGAGATTGGACGGTTGAAAGTCAATTGGGAAATCGTGGCAAGTCAAAAGCAAGTCCAGGAAGCAAGTCAGGGTGAAGTCGGAAGCAGGAGCATGGCCAACAAGAATGCTAGCAGCTAATCACCATTTTACATTAACAAATTTTTCTTTGATTGAAACAGGGGCAGAAATTTTCTTTGTTGTTTATTTTGTTGAAATAATGCGCCCACCTGAAGAACAAGGGAATACTTTTCAAGTTTCAGCAATCAGGCGCCCACCTGGAGAACAAGGGAATACTTTCAAAGTTTTAGCAATCAGGCGCCCACCTGGAGAAATACTTTTCAAGTTTTAGCAATCAGGCGCCCACCTGGAAAACAAGGGAATACTTTCAAGTTTTAGCAATCAGGCGCCCACCTGGAGAACAAGGGAATACTTTCAAGTTTTAGCAATCAGGCGCCCACCTGGAGAACAAGGGAATACTTTTCAAAGTTCAGCAATCAGGCGCCCACCTGGAGAACAAGGGAATACTTTCAAGTTTTAGCAATCAGGCGCCCACCTGGAGAACAAGGGAATACTTTTCAAGTTTTAGCAATCAGGAGCCCGCCTGGAGAATAGAGGCACGTATTGCAAATTGCAGCAGTCAAACGTCACTCGGAGGAATGGTGAAACATCTACAATCACAATGCAAGGCAACAACGCAAGAATTCCAGTGGAAGGATACAAGTTCAAGGTAACACAAAGAGCAAGTTAGAAGACATAGATAGGACCCTTTTGTAACTCATAGCTTAGGCTAGCTTCCTTTTATCTTGACACGGTGTAATAAGGAGGTCAGCGAGCAGTAGCAGCAACAACAGCAATGAAATCACAGCTCCTGGTAGTCCCAGCTACCAAACTTTCTCGAACTACACTAACCTGATTCCTGTTTAGCCCAGGATATGTAGGCAACCTTTGAAGCAGGGTGCGGTCAAATCTTTTAAAAATGCTTCACACGGAATATGCAAACGGGCAAAAATCGTTCATTTCTGCTCAGTTGTCTTTGCACGAAAACTCTTCGTGTTTCCGGGCAAAGAGGGGCAGCTGTGAGCACGTGATTTTTGCCCTACATGAATTACTCCCATAAT
>NW_017670869.1:218473-245703 GCF_001879085.1 Nicotiana attenuata
AATGGCCGGTCAGAGTTCGTCCCATGGTCAGTCGAATGCTCAAAATCAGTAAGTTTAGTTCGATTCAGTCTTTGATTATGTGTGTGTTTTCATCTTGTTCTTGTAATTGTTCTTAGCTTTAGCTTAATTTTGTTGACTCGATTTTAATCCTGTTCTGTTAAACCTTAGGTTTTAGTTTTAATTTTTTTTTTTCGTTTTGAATTTGTCCTGCTAAGTGCTTGCTTTTAGTTTATGATTTATCGTCATAATCCTTCATTAGTCATCTTAGTCAATTCTGTTTAGGATTTGTTGGTTTTAATTCTTGTTCTAATGTTTAAGTTAGTCTGGTCAGTTAGTCCCGTTTAGTCAGTTGTCATCATTAGTAATGCATTAATTCAGTGTTCAGCATTAATTAGCATTGGTAGGTTTTAGTTTAGGATGGTCTGGTTTAGCTTAGTAATTCCAATAGGGTTCAAAGGGTAGTTTAGGCATGGAAAAGGATAGTTTTATTAGATTTGATAATTTTTGAAGGAGGGTAAGGATAGAATAGGGATTGTAATAAGTATAGAACCTTCTAGGATGGACTATAGTATAGATTTCAAGAGAATAGGTGTAGTTACTTGTGTAACAAGTCAGAAAATAAAGGGTAAACACTGAAAATAAAAGAAGGACTAGAAGTGTAAAGGAAAAATCTGATAGAGCCTTAGTTTTGTCTATAAAAGGCATGCCCATTGCCTTGTTGAAGAAGTTTACGGGCAGTCATCTAAACCCCCTCCCAAAAGGCATGATACAGAGTTTCTGAAAGCCTAAAATTCCTTCAGAATAATACTAATATCAGCATTAGGATCAGAAACAAGCTGGTTTACGAGTGTACTGTTCTACATGTGAAAGTAGCTGCAAAGAGAGTCGTTAAGGTTTATTTGAGTTGCTGTAAACTGAGTCTGAGTAGTCGAGTTGGTTTTGGATTGCATTGGTGCTTGAAATTGTTGCTGTGTTTTGGTTCACTACTGGAATTTCAAACCTATTCTTGAACTTGCTGTGTTGACTGAGCTGTTACTGGGTTTTAACTTATTCTTGGGCTGCTGTTGAGAACTATCACTGCTGCTGATCTTTTCCTTTTCTTATTTGCAATTACCAGGTACACATTTGAATCTGCCCTGCTGTAACCTTAAGCTTGAAATGGAATACAAATATTCACCTGTTAGATCCTGAAATATGCTGCCTGGATTGTGGTGTATTGGTAGTTAAATAGGCGTTAGATTTAATCGCACAGCATAGTGTCAAATCGATTTGTATGTATGTAAATCCTGGACTGTATAACTGGACTGTGTAACTGGACTGTACACCTGGACTGTGCAATGAATTTTAATTCTGATTATAGCAATTCACATGTTAGAATCTAATGTCTATTTTCAGTGGTTAATGACATGTTTGGACTGTTAATTTGTAGCTATCAGCTGTAGTTAGACTTGTTTCGCATTTTTCTGTTTAAAGTTTAAAAGTCAGAAGTAGTTTAAACTTGTTTCTATAACCCCTTCGTAATGCAATAGTTAATATAAGCAGGCTAATTTTCAATGTCAAAACCTGTGTTTCCCTGAGTACACTGTTTTAAGGCAAGCGTTGGCAATTCTAGGTCAGTAGTGAGTTAATTAGTTGAATATGAATACATTGTTGGTTGTTTGATAATTAGATATGGACAAAGTGTGAATTTAGGCTCGTAACTTGTAATCAATATTCTGTTAACTTGAATAAGAATACATTGCTTACTTTATTGTCTCATAAGAGTTCGAAATAATTTCGGTGGGCAAAGGTTTGAGCAGAGCAGTGGTTCGCCAGCTCCAGGGATTCGATCTTCTGATCATCCCAACGCAGCCTGATATGCTTGTCCGATTTGGGCTAATATCAGGCCCAACGCCTGTTTCTATTGGACATTTTGTCCGTTTATGTCTATTGACTAATTAGGACCTTTTCTCGTGTTATTAGAGATAAATAAATGGAAAGTCGTAGTTTACTTCAGGACTAGCCTTTAAATAATAAACGAGACGAGCCTCGCCAAATACAATGCAAAATTGCGGGGCCCTCGATAAATGTTTATACTAAAATACCTAGACTTCGGGATGGGTTGTTTAGTGAATTTCACGGCCTTCCCCAAAGATAATAACGCAATAGTCTCTTTAGGCACGCGATTTTAATAAAATTACCTTCCTAAATGCGGGTGCACATTTATGTGACCCAAATCCGAATCTCAACGAAGTTGAAATGTGTTGACAACCACGGGTGCACTGGTGCGACGTGGTTCGAGACGCATTTTCACGACGTTGCAATTCTTATTAAAAACAACAATAAAAGCGGTATACTAATAAAAGGCACATAAGTTAGAACATGTTTTGAAATCAGATAAAATCAATCACAACAGTTGAGCGACCGTGCTAGAACCACGGAATCCGGGAATGCCTAACACCTTCTCCCGGGTTAACAGAATTCCTTACCTGGATTTCTGGTTCGCGGACTGATAACAGAGTCATAATCTCCTCGGGTCGGGATTTAACCGGTGACTTGGGACACCATTAACCTCCCAAGTGGCGACTATGAAAATTTAATAAGAAATCCCGTTCCGATTGTCACTTCAAGTTTGAAATAACTCCCTTTATTATACCCTCTTCTGCGGGTGTAGTAGGAAAATAGGAGGTGTGACAAATGTGAGAATGATGCTATTGGCATGAGCGTCGTCCGTGCGGTACTAGTTTAAATGAGGGCACAAGAGGCCAAGTGTTTATGGATTATAATGTGGGACCCGTGACTTGTGGCTATTCTGAGGTTTGGCACCTCGTGATGATTATTGGATAAAACCTGATATGAAAGTGGTTACCCTCATCTAGTTGCTACTTGTTCTTCTTTTAATAGTGATCACTGGGTTTAGACTATGTTCAGCTTACTTTACCGTGTTATTACTTGTTGGGTTCCGCTGCTTGTTGTTGTTTCTACTTCTCATTTCAAGTATTATATTAGCGTCGTCATTATGCGTAATTCCTAGAGATATCGTATTCCGTTAGTACTACACTTATATTTTGTTCAGGATATTTAGCCCAGTAGGTGTCTTGACTGCTCCTCGTCACTACTCCACTGAGGTTAGTCTTGATACTTACTGGATACCGTTGTGGTGTACCCATACTATGCTTCTGCACAATTTTTGTGCAAATCCAGGTATTTCGGAGTTAGTCGTTTGTTAGCTAGCTGTACGGATCTTGTTGTGGAGACTCAAGGTAAACCTGCTGCTGTGTTCGCAGGATACGGAGTCACCTTATGATTTTGTATTAGACTGTTTATCCTTATTTTGAAACAGTTGTATTTAGAGGTTCTAGTAAACTCTGTAGAGCTTATGACTTGTACTGCTGGTTTTGGGATTGTAAATTTGTATAGAGACTTCAAATTCGAAATTATTATATGTTAGTTATGCATTGTTGTTATTTCAGTTAAATGTTAGGCTTACCTAGTCCCTAAGACTAGGTGCCATAACGACACCCAACGGAGGGAAATTCGGGTAGTGACAAAAACCATGTAGGCATTTTTATATCTCATTATTATATAAATTTTATGAAATAAGTTTACGCGTCTTTTAATATATTTTGGTTTTAGGTCAGTAGTTTCGCTGAGAGCAGTGCCCCACGAACATTATATTCAACCAGCTTTATTCACGTTTGATAACTGAAGGACACATTCATTACCTATAATATTCTTTGTCATTATTGTCTTCTCTTCATTTAAACTCTATAAAATTTGATCGAGAACGTTACGAGTGGACAAGTGGCTCAAGGGGGAGGCTAGTAACACCTTTATTTAAGCCCTCAAAATTTTGAGACCCCAATTTTTATAGTGAATTTTACAATTTTATTTTCATTTAAACAATACTAAAGTTTACAAAAAGAATTTAAAAGTATAAAATTTATGTAAAAAGAAATGAAACAAAGAATGTCTACTCCTAAACATTAAAAATATTTTAGAACTTTGAATTAAATTGCTTAAATCTTCATATTAGTAAATATAGTTTTTTACAACAATATCAAAGGTAATATATTATAAATACATACCTAATTTCTTAGTATTTAAGCTGCCCTTACTAATATAAATAATAATACTATGTGAAGGTAAAGGCTTTATGTCATTTAAAAATATTATATGTGCATTCTAATAAAAAAAAAGGTAAAGGCCTCTTATTAAAATTTGGATTTAGGCCAAAGATAAGTGTGGATTTTAACCACTTATTAGTATCTTCTTGCTTTAGTTTTAGTCTGAAAGTAGTGATTTTTTTTCCAAATCTAATGAATTTATATGAATTGCAGACATGTTTGATGGTTGGAGCTTAACGAAGAAATCTAACTCAAAAAGGAGTATTCCAGCTCAACAAGGCAAAAAGGAGAAGTGCAAGCAGAAGAGGGATCCGCAGAAGCAATTATGCGGCCGCAGATGATCATGCGGACCGCACAAATAGAAGTGCGGCTGCAGATGAAGCCCTAAAGCCTCTGAGGAGTTTTGAAGAAGCGCAGTTCGCACATCAAATTGTGCGGCTGCAAAAGCTGGTCGATCCGACAAAGTTTGACAAAGTTCAGAGAAGATGCAAAAGATCAAGTGTGAAGCCTTTTGAAAATGCGGTCCGAAACCAAATTGTGCGGCCGCAGAAGCTGAAGTGCAGCCATAAAGATAATTATGCGGCCACGGATTTCCTCCTCATGCAAGAGCAGAAGAAGAGTGCGGTCCACACATGGAATTGTGCTGTTGTAGAACCTCCCAAAGGGCATTTTGTAAGTGAATTTCTGGACACTATAAATAGATGGGATACACTTTTTAGGGCAAGTTTTGTATTGTAGCAGCAACTAGCGGTTATGTTTAGCTATTTTGGGATATTTGGAGGAACAATTAGAGAAGACCAATTAATTTACACTTTAATACTAGTTTTATGTCTTCAATTACTTCTTTTTCATTATTCTTCTATGTCAATTAGTATCAATATTGTATTTTTAGAATTTACGCCCCGATACCCTATTAACTGCTTTCCCCGTGTTTATTTCTGTTATTTTGAATTGCCGGGATGTTCGATTTTGTGTCTCGGAGTTGGGACACTTAGTCCCTAAATGAGAGCTTAAGTTTTGAAAATTTGACCGTAGTCGGAACAGTGTGAAGACAGCCTCGGAATGGGATTCCGATGGCTCCGTTAGCTCCGTTAGGTGATTTCGGGCTTAGGGGCGTGACCGGATTGTGTTTTGGAGGTCCGTAGCTAATTTAGGCTTGAAATGCCGAAAGATAGAATTTTGAAGTTTTCGGTTCGATAGTGAGATTTTGATCCGAGGGTCGGAATGGAATTCCGGAAGTTGGAGTAGCTCCGTAGTGTTGAATGTGACGTGTGTGCAAAATTTCAGGTCATTCGGACGAGGTTTGATAGACTTTTTGATCGAAAGCGTATTTTTAGAAATTTGGAGTTCTTAGGCTTGAATCCATGGTTAATTTGAGGTTTCGATGTTGTTTTAGGTGTTTTAAGGATTGGTACAAGTTTGGACAGTGGTATTAGACTAGTAGGTGCCTTTAGTTGAGGTCCCGGGGGCCTCGGGATGATTTCGGATGGTTCACGGGAGGTTTTGGAATGGTTTGAAGTAGCTAAAGCTGCTGGTATCTGTCATAACCGCACCTTTGGTTTGGGTTCCGCAGGTGCGGCGCCGCAGAAGCGGGAATGGGGAAGTTCAGCAGGAACCGCAGAAGCGGTGGAATTTTCGCAGGAGCAGTACCGCATCTGCGGAAGGGGAGTCGCAGATGCGGAATCTTGGCCTTAAGTGATAAGTCGCAGATGTGACCTTTGTTTCGCAAATACGGGACCGCAGAAGCGGTCCCAAGGCCGCATATGCGGAAATAACTGGGCAGAAATGTTTAAAAGAGGTTCCGCGACTTTGGGGTTTATTTCCACCATTTTTAATCGTTTTTGGAGCTCTTGAAGGGGATTGAAGAGGTATTCGAGGGGAATCACTTGGAGGTAAGATTCTTGGTCTTAAAAATCGTTTCTAATATGAAATCTACCTAGTAAATCATGGAATCTAGGCCTAAAATTGAAGAATTAGGGCTTGAGATTAAGAGACTTTAAAATGAGAATTTGAGGGGTCATTTGGACTCCGGTTTCTGTTCTTGGTATGTATAAACTCGTGAGAGTGCGAGGATTCTGGAAATATAAATTTCACCCGATTCTGAGGCGTGGGCCCAAGGGGCATTTTGGTAATTTTACTTTCGCGATTAGCTTAGAATTTAATTGTAGAATCAGTTACTTGAAGTGTTGTTTACATCATGAAATTTAATTGAATAGATTTGGGCCATTTGGAGTCGAATACTCGTGGCAAGAACGTGGTTTCGGGTTGATAGTTGAGCCGATTCGAGGTAAGTGGCTTGTCTAACCTTGTGTGGGGGACTCTCCCCTTAGGATTGATACTGTGATAATTGAAATGCCTTGTACGTGAGGTGACGAGTGCGTACTTGTGCTAATCGTTGGAAATTCGATTTTTCATTAAAAATAGCCTTAAATTGTGTTCTTCCTTTTCTCGCTTACACTATTTCAAAACTTAGCATGCTGTTAGTCTAGAGAAACATGTCTAATTGACTAAATTGCTCTATTTGTTTTAACTGCCTTACTTGTATTACGTGAAGTATGCTAGGTTAGAATTATCTGTTTTGCCTTGGTATGAAGTTGAGCTTAATTGAGTATATCCTTTTTCTGTTATTGTTGCGCATTTCATTTCTTGGCTACGGGAAGGCATCCCGGGAGACCCCCTGTACGTATTTATGATTGAGTTGAGGTGCGGGATACCGAGAGATCCCTGGCACATATATTGAGGATACTAAGAGATCCTCGGGATACCAAGAGATCCCGGATATATATTGAGGGTACCAAGAGATCCTCGGGATACCAAGAGATCCCCGGATATATATATATATATATATATATATATATATATATATTGAGGATACTAAGGGATCCTCGGGATATTGAGAGATCCCCGGTTGTTGCCCTTGTGATTGTTTGCCTCNATATTGAGGGTACCAAGAGATCCTCGGGATACCAAGAGATCCCCGGATATATATATATATATATATATATATATATATATATATATATATGTATATATTGAGGATACTAACAGATCCTCGGGATACTGAGAGATCCCCGACTATTATCCTTGTGATTGTTTGCCTCTGTATCAGTTATAGTTGTCTTATATCCTGTGATATTTTTACTGCTACACTTATTTACACTGCTCTTACCTACACTGTCGAACTTTATATTATTATTTAATCTCAGTAGGGACCTGACCTTCCTCATCACTACCCGACCGAGGTTAGGCTTGGCACTTACTGAGTACCGCTGTGGTGTACTCATGCCCTTCCTGCATATGTTTTTCATGTGCAGATCCAGGTACCTCTACTACGACTTACCATCCTTGAGGCGAGGCGATTCTACGGAGACTTCGAGGTATATCTGCCGCGTCCGCAGACCGAGGAGTCTCTCTCCATTCTCTCTTATAATGATTAGTCCTTCTATCTTTACTGTTGATGTAGATTTTCCGGAGTTAGAGCATTTTACTATATTCGTAGCTTGTGATTCATGGGTTTCTGGGTTTTGGGAACATGTATTAGTTTTGAGAGATTAACGTTGGGTATGCCGGGCGGCACTCTGAAACTTGTTTATTTACTCAATTCTCTGTTTTAACTTGTTTTTCTTCCGCAAATTTGGTTTATTTTCCACATTTTAGGCTTACCTAGTCGTAGAGACTAGGTGCCGTCACGATGGTTCACGGAGGGCGAACCGAGGTCGTGACATAATAGCTAGATTTATCTAGGGTTGTAATCCAACTCTAGTGTGTAAAACTTACGGGTTGTTAAAACTAGTGCTTGTTTATGATTGAGTGTTTATTATTTAGCTTTGTTTATGCATTATATCTAGAATAATGGTTTCAAACATTGATTCATACTTATTTGACTTAGTTCTTACTTGAGTAATAGGAACCTAGTCTAGGAAAACTTGGCTCAAAGAAATTGAGCTAGTTAAGGTTTTGGCTAGTTTGTGTAACGACCCGGCCGGTCGTTACGAGAGTTGTAGCCCCATCTCCCTATTTTTTGCTTCTATGGTGTTCCACACATGTATTATGACTTATCGGGTTAGTTGGTTCGGGTCCGGAGTGATTTTGGAGTGAGTTGAGACACTTAGTCTCTTGTGAGAAGATTTAAGTTGGGAAAGTTGATCGGATGCTGACTTGTGTGTAAATAACCTCGGTTTGAATTGATGGTTCCGTTAGCTCCGATAGGTGATTTTGGTCGTAGGAGCGCGTTCGGAATGTGATTTGGAGGCCCGTGGTAGAAGTAGGCTTGAATTGGCGAAGTTAGAATTCTGGCGATGCTGGTCGGCAGTGGAAATTTCGATATCAAGGTCGGACAGGATTTTCGAAAGTTGGAGCAGGTTCGTTGTTTCATTTCTGACTTGTGTCCAAAATTTGAGGTCATTCAGAATAGGTTTTAACGTTGTTTGTAGAATTTGGAAGTTTCAAAGTTTATTAGGCTTGAATCCGTGTGTAATTCATGTTGTTATGTTGTTCGAGGTTATTTGATGATTTGACTAAGTTCGTATGATGTTGTGGGATATGTTGGTATGTTTGGGTTGATTATGGGTGACTAGCGGAACAAGTTTGGAAATTGGAAGACTGCTGAAGTAGAACTCAGCTGTCATAATCGCACCCGCGCATGACAAATCACAGGTGCGAGCCCGCAGAAGCGAGCAAGAGATCGCAGATGTGAGATTGGAGGAGCTGGGCAGAAGGAGCAGGTGCGATGAAGTTCCCGCACCTGCGATGGCCACAAAAGCGGATTATGGGGCGCATGTGCGTGTTTGGACTGCAGGTGCGATGGGTTTCAGCACCTGTAATTGTCGCAGATGCAGTCAACTGATCGCCGAAGCAGAGGCCAGGTTTTTAATGATTTTCCGTAGAAGTGGGATTTTGTCCGCAGAAGCGGTTCCGCAGATGCGGTAAATGAGCCGCAGGTGCGAAAAACCTAGGCAAGGTATATAAAAACAAGGGTTCGCGATTTTAGTCTTGTTTCAACATTTTGGACTCGAGCTTAGGCGATTTTGAAGAGGATTTTCGTGGGGATTTCAGAGGTAAGCATCTTCTACTCATTTTTGATCATAAATCTTGTTTCCCCATTGTTTTTTCCACTTAGATTATGTGGTGTTGAGGTGAAATTTGGGAGACTAGGGCTTGAGAATTGGAGAGTGAATTTTGGGGGTTTGAGTGACCAAATGAGGTTGGTTTTTGGTAAATTTGGGATGGTTAGACTCATGAGTGAATGGGCTTTCGGGTTTTCTGACTTTTGTCGGATTTGATAGGTGGGACCGGGAGACGGGTTTTCTGACTTGTGGCTATGATTTGGTGTTTTTCTTGTGGAATTGATTCCTTTGGCCTATACTGATCGTATTGTATTGCTTGTGGCTAGATTCGGGATGTACGGTGGCCGAGTTCAGAGGCAAGGGCATTGCAGAGTAGGATTTTGCTCGGTTTGAGGTACGTAACGCTTTCAAACTTGGTTTTGAGGGTTCTAAACCCCAAACTCTGTGTTATGTGATTAATATTGGAGGTGACGGATATGACAAGTGACAGACGTCGGGCTTGCACTGTGAGAATCGTGACCTGGTTCATTCCATGGCATCGTGTAGTGACTCTTTCTTGTTGATATCCGTGTTTCCATCATGTGGTAAAGTAAATGAGCTGTAAATCATGCTAAATATCATGTTAGGGCTTTACGCCGATACTTTTGGGACCCCTAGTGGTTGTTCATGCTGTCATCTTATTGATTCAATTGATATTTTGTACTCAGTCATATTCATGCATTTCATATCAGATATCAATCTCACTTGTTATTTATTGTCACATCATATCATTGTTCCGGGATAGTTTCATGACATTGTGAGCCCGTGGGTGAGACTGGAGAGTGATGACTGAGTGAGGTCGAGGGCCTGATTATGAGTAACAGTTATGGGATCGGGCTGCATGTCGTAGTGGTTGTTTCGATTTGTGATGCTTGGGCTGAAGGAGCCCTTCCGGAGTCTGTACACACCCCCAGTGAGCGCAGTTGATATTAGTATTTGGAGATGGATCTTCTCCACGAGGAGGGATTGGCCTATGTCCCGGGTACTGGAGACTGATGGTCAGTGATGTTTATATTCCGAGATGGATCTTCCCTGAGTCATGTGAGCCATATACAGTACCGAGTGGTTGTGAAGTTATTATTATTACCTGGAGATGGATCTTCTCATAGGGCTGGATTGGCCTTCCTCAGTACTGAGTGACTGTTGAAGATGTATATAATCCGGGATGGATCTTCCTTGAGCCGTATGAGCCATATCCAATATTGAGTGGACGAACATTTGAGAGTGTGAGAACATAAGATATTCAGCATGGTGCGTCACATACAGCATGTGCATTGGCATGTAGATGTAGGAGAGTTTTATTCTTTACCTTGTTCGTATCTGCTCTATTTTACTGTTTCAACTGCCTATTAAAATAAAAGCATGCCTACGTTTCTGCACATTCCTTTCTATTATTTCTGTTACGGTTGAGTTCGTCATTACCTTTCAGTCCACAGTTTGGACTCGTTACTTACTGAGATGGTGTACTCACGTTACCTCCCTACACCTTGTGTGCAGGTTCAGGAACTTTTTGTCCCAGTGGCAGTCGCTGATTGAGGCTTTAGGCTTTAGGAGACTATCGAGGTATCTACACGGCGTTCACATGCCTTGTCTCTCCAGATGTATTTCAGTTTGTTCCTGTAAATAATAGACCATGTCCTTCTCTAGACGCTCATGCACTTAGTGACACCCCGGTTTTGGGTAATTGTATCGTAATTTGGGTTTTTTTATGTTTTCGAAACGTTCCTTAATGATTTATCGCTTCCGTATTTATTGTTTAAAACATTTTTCGGTGTTGGATTATTGAATTAAGACTAGCCTAGTTCCACGATAGGCTCCATCATGACGGTTCGAGTTTTGGGTCATGACAATTTGACTAAAGGGCTTGAACTAGAGATAGAGAGAACCTGACTTGGATTGATATCAATTGCTTAGATTTTTACCCATTTGGTCTTAACAAAGTCAATTTGGTCATAACCACTCTATGATCCAAAGGTATTGAGTGAGTACTTGAGAATTGAGAGTCCTAATACACCCCGATCCACAAAACAAGCGTTAAATTAGCATACCATTTGGTTTACACCTAGGTGGAGGTTACATCCCTAAACTTTTCCTCAATTGATAAAACACCAAAAGAATAATTTATTCTCTAATTGATTTTACTTAGTCAAAATTCTTAGCGTAAAAATTAGTTAACAATCATCCCTCTTATTTGTAAGTACAATTTGATTAATTCACGTTCTCTCATCAAGTATTTTCCTTAATACCAATTGTAAACTCCCTGAGGAATTCGACTTCGACTTAAGTTGGGTATTATAATTGCACCGACCGTTTCTCACTTAATGTTGAGTGTGGATTTGGACGTAATCAATTTTTGGCGCCGTTGTCAGGTAGGTTTTACAGTGTTAAATATATACTTGAGTTTGTTTATTGGAATATCTTCTTTTACTTTTGTGATTGTAATTTGTTGAAGTGATCGTAGATACCAAATGGCGAACAACAAACTTGAAAACATGCCATTGGGAGAGGTGGACAGCGAGAGGAGCAACTTGATGAAATGCCTCAAGCTCCATAACAAAATCACCGAGGCCGTGTTCAACTACACAGTGTGCCTCCACCCCCCTCCACCACCACCACAACCACAAGAGGCGCGACATCGGATTTTGCCCCATGAAGGTTATTCAAGTGTCATAGTACCCCTCGCATTAGGGCAAGAAAACTTTTAATTACAAATGTGATGCTCACTTTGCTTGAGCAACAAGGTTATTTCACCGGGGCGCCGATTCAAAATGCCTATAAACATTTCAAAGGCTTTATGGATACATGTTGGGGGAGAAAACAAATAAATATTTTGGAAGATGCTTTGAGGCTAAGGCTTTTCCCTTCTTTCTAAGGGGTAAAGATTTGGATTGGTTGGAACGCTTGCCTAATCATTCTATCCATACTTGGAATGATATGGCGGCAAAGTTTATTGCTATGTTTTTCTCTCCCGGGCACATGACTATTCTTTGGGATGAAATATTGACTTTCAAGCAAGATCCATGTAAACCTTTGCATGAAATTCGGGAGCGATATCAGACAATGGTGAAGGAGTACCCGGACAATGATATGACCGACAATATGATCCAACAAACTTTCTACCTCGATATTAATACTGCGAACCAATGTGTGGTTAATCAATTTTCCAGAGGCAACTTTATGACAAAACCTTATGTAGAGGCATGTGAAATATTTGATGAGATGGCAGAAACTACTTCAGCTTGGCAATCCCGACCTAATGTTCCCCACGATGATCCTAACATGATTCATCTTCATAAAGAGTTGCAAGACCATGGTCAAGCCATTGCCAAATTGAAAACAACTATGACCCAACTTGCTAAGGCCCAACTTAATCAAGTGCAAGCTCCTAAGCAAGTTCATGCTATGGAAAAGGGTAAATGTGTTGGTAAACAAAAAGAATGAAAAATTATGCACAAGATGATGGTAGTTGTGATAAAGATGATTCTTATTATGAGCAATGAAAAGAGGTACAATTTGTGAAAAATTATCAAGGGCAACAGAGTAATTTCTAAGGCTCCAATAAACAACAATGGCGTTCTCAAAATAACCAAGGCAATTGGGGTCCTAACAATCAAGAAAATTGGCACAAAAATAAAAGGAAATTTGGTTGGCAACAATCAAGGAAGTTGGGGAAATAACAACAATCATGGAAATCGGAGATCGGGTTTACAAAGGCTCTCAATGTATCAACAACCTAGCAACCCACCTCCTTATTCTTCCCATGGTTCATGTTCTTCAAATAATTAAATGGGCCATATTGAGAACATTCTTAAGCAAGTGATGTAGAAGAATGCAGATTCATATGCCCACCGTGCCTCACATACCATCTCAATCTGTAATCTTGAAGTTCAAATGGGGAAAATCTCTCAAGATCTTAATACTCGTCCTAGGGGTGCACTACCAAGTGACATGATGGTAAACCCAAAGGGTGGTAACAACATGGGGCATGTCATGGCGGTTATTACAAGAAGTGGAAGAGGCGTGAATATACCCACCTCAAATCAAAGGCCCCTTGTGGATGATGACCAAGTGATCGAAGAGGAGGAAATTCCCAACAATGATGTTCAAGCAAGTGATGAGGTTCGAATTGACACTGATGATAGTATGGACGAGACACAATAAGAGGTGAACCCGTCTAGGGAGTACATTATTGACATACCGGAACCGGTAGTGCAAAAGGCTAAGGCAACCTTGCTTAAGCCCCCAACTTCTTGTCCTCAAATACTTGCCAAGCAAAATGGTGAGAATCAATTCAAGAAGTTTATTCAAATGATGAAAAGTGTCTCTATTAATGTGCCATTGGTAGAAGCTTTGGAACAAATGCACGGTTATGCCAAGTTTATGAAATATTTTGTGACCAAGAAGAGATCGATAAATTTTGAAACTATAAAAGTCACTAATCAAGTGAGTTCAATTGTTTATTCCATGGCTCCTAAGTTGGAGGATCCCGGTGCTTTCACGATTCCTTATACTACTAGGAGTGCCAATTTTGCTAATGTTCTTTGTGATCTTGGGGAGAGTATCAGTTTGATGTCCTATTCGATGTTTAAAACTTCGGGAATTGGGAACCCAAGACCCACATCTATGAGGTTGCAAATGGACGATCATACCATGAAGAGGCCGTTGGGAGTGATACAGGATGTTTTGGTCCGAGTTGCTAAGTTCATTCTTCCGGCGGACTTTGTTATTCTAGATTGTGAGGTTGATTATGAAGTGCCTATTATTCTAGGAAGATCTTTCCTTGAAATGGGTAAGGCTCTTTGTGATGTGGAAGCAGCAGAACTCACTTTTCGGGTTGGTGATGAAAAAGTGGTATTCCATGTGTGCAAGTCTATACGTTAACCAAATAGCAATGAAGTGTGTTCTTTTGTGGACTTGGTGACCGGTGTTATTATTGATGATACAAGTACTATAATCAATGTTGGTGATATATGGGAAGCCATTTTTCTCAACTTTGATGATGAGGAGATGGATGGTTTCATGGAATGTGCGAACACTTTACAAGGAATGGGCTCGTACAACTATGCACCCCAGAAATTATTTTTGGATCTTGAGAATAGGAAGACTCTTCCTACAAACCCTTCTATTAAAGAGCCACCTACTTTGGAGTTGAAACCATTGCCACCACACATTCGGTATGAATTTCTTGGCCCTTGCTTTACTTTTTTCTTGTTTGACTAATGTGTAGGCTGATTCCACATTAGCGGTATTGCAAAAGAGAAAGAAACCTATTGGGTAGACTTTGGCGGACATTTGGGGGTATAAGCCCCATATTTTGCATTCATAAGATAAAGTTGGAGGATGGCGCTAAACCGTCCATTGAACATCAGAGAAGACTCAATGAAGCTATGCAAGAAGTGGTCAAGACAGAGATTATCAAGTGGTTCGATGCCGGGGTTGTCTACCATATTTTCGGTATTTCATGGACCTCTCCGGTTCAACGTGTCCTAATAAAGGGGTCATGACGGTTGTTACCAATGAGAAATATGAGTTGATTCCCACAAGAACGGTCACTGGGTGGAGAGTTTGCATGGATTATCTTAAGCTCAACAAAGTCACAAGGAAGGATCACAATCCTCTTCCTTTTATTGATCAAATACTTGATATATTGGCCAGCCGTGCTTTATATTGTTTCCTTGATGGTTATTCGGGCTACAATCATATTTTTATTGCTCCGGAGGATCAAGAGAAAACCACCTTTACGTGTCTTTATGGTACTTTTTCATTTAAGAGAATGTCTTTTGGTTTGTGCAATGCACCGATGACTTTTTAGCGGTGTATGATGGCTATTTTCATGGACATGGTGGAGAACTATCTTGAGGCCTTCATAGATGACTTCTCGGTTGTCGCGACCCAAACCAATGGGCCGCGATGGGCACCTGGTACCTTACTCAACCGAGTACTAATGTAACGTATCTTTCGTATCATGTTATCATAGTCAAATGAACCAGAAAGGCTATCATGAGATGATTAGAATAAAGCATGAGGGAATACTTGACATAGGATGACCCAACATGATATACCGACTTATACATATGACGTACAGGCCTATAAGACCAAAATGATCACTCATACACTGAACATAGGCCGACAAGGCCATACAATCTTTCGTAGACATGACATATGTCTACAAGCCTCTAAGAGTAGATAAATACCATAAGGATCGGGATAGGGCCCCGCCATATCAATCAATACATGTCCAAATCATACTGACCAATAAGCAACTCCGGAGCAAATGGAGTGCACCAACATCTTCCGCTGAGTTGGTAGCCTACTTGAAGGGCTCTCAACCTGTCTATCTGGACCTGCGTGCATGAAACACAGCGTTCCCAGGAAAAAGGGACGTCAATTTTCAAATAATGTACCGAATATTTAAGGAACAAAAATCAGAAATAATAGACATGAGAGAAACATGGAGTAAAAGACTCAACATGTATGTCTGCATAGCTTTATGAATCATTTAATATTTATAATGTCATGCATATGCGTATAAATGTCCTATGATGCATAGGTATATACGTACATCACATCATCAAGCCTCTGAGCGCATCGCATCATATCATCTCGGCCACTGTGGGCGAAATAATCAACGCATACCGGCTGATCAGGTGGTGGTGTGTATATAATGCCATAGCCTTTCCTCATACCCCATATATATATATATATATATATATATATATATATATATATATATATATATACATACNACGGGGTGTATCATCGTCGTATACTACGAAGTATACTCAGTTGTTGAGATTCTTTGATGATTGTCTTGCAAATTTGGACAAAGTTGGTGCTAGATGTGAGGTAAACAGATTTGGTGCTCAATTGGGCTAAATGTCATTTCATGGTTGAGGAAGGCATTGTCCCTGGACATAAGATCTCAAAGAATGGTATTGAAGTTTGACAAGGCGAAGATTGAGGTTATTCTTAGCTTCCACCCCATCTCCATAAAGGGTGTGCAGAGTTTCTTTGGCCATGCCAGTTTCTACCGCGCTTTATCAAATATTTCTCTAAAGTGGTGAACCCATTGTGTAAGCTCCTTGAGAAGGATTCTAAGTTTCATTTCAATGATGATTGTGTGAGAGCTTTTGACCAATTTAAGCTCAAGTTAACATCTACTCCTATCATTCTCCAAATTAGAGTTTTACTTCCTGGATTGATGCATTATACCTGCCAAAAATAGAGGCTCCCATTAGTGAGAGTTTGAGTTGTGTGAACCCGAGGTGGTTACTCAGACTTCACCACCCCCATGGTCACATTAGCCATTACAACTCCACTGGGGCAATTTCAAAAACACCTTGTGAGCAAGGGCTCTATTCTAACACACCTAGCCCCGTGAAAACATAAACTCATCCCTCCAAATCAACCATTCTCACTTACCATTCCACCCCACCACAATTAATGTTTACCCAATAAAATTACACTCTTCTCTACAACATTGTGCACATAACCCACTAAAAAGCAAAAAAGNTCTATCATTTACCAAGATATATTAATGATAATTGAATCAAATAGTGATGAATAATTTAAGTACTCAATAAAAAATTGATTATTTTTAACATAAAATTAATTCTTGCACATAGCAAAAGAAGACTATCAATCAAACTAGAATGTAAAGGTAAAGAATTAGATTATTATAATAACAAAAAACTAGACTAAAATACAAATGACTAATATGTACCATAAAATTTAAAAACTTTATATAAAACATACATACATACATACATATATATATATATATATATATATATATATATATATATATATACATACATACATACATATATATGCGTATATAACGCCATCTGCTCATGGGTCAACGTGCATGTATAACTGAATGCAATGCATAAGAAGTGAGTTAGAAAGATTTCTCGGTATTATTACGCCTTTGATTAATATCATGAAATAAACTTTATCAACTTACGTTTTTTCTGCGACCCATGAACAGATGATAAAATGATTGGGCACATGGGGAATCAAGAACATAGGCATTTCGATGCATAGAGTCATTTATAAAAGTTGTGCATTTGCTCGTTTAGTTTGTATCGTATGGATCATGCCAACAGAAAAACAGGGATAGCCTTAACATACCTGAGCCGATTCTCTTGACAATCCCTCTAACACATGTCAATCACGACAAAACACGTAACGGTGAGATCGAAGTAGGGAAAAATTCGTATGATATTCTTGAGAAAGATTATACTGGGCTCCCTTAGAATTTGAAATTCACGCTGTTATAGCATTGTAAAGGTTCATACCAGTTCCTTTTTGATAATTCCATCCGTTACTTAGCAAGCTATACATCTTACTTAATGTCTTTATCAAAGTGGGTGTGGGCCTCACTTAGGTGACTACTTAGCCACAATTTCCTCTAATTATGCACCTAGAATACAAACCAAAGAGTCACTTATTACCTAATCCCTTGGCTGCCATGTTGAGGTCCATTAGGCTTATCCAAAGATGCTAATTAATTGGTTAATCTCCCACTAAAAATCAATAATTACCCAATTATCCATATAATTAAGAATTATCTCAAATTACTTAAAATACTAACTACTTTTAACACACTTTATATACCTTACTATCATGGCCATGTGGTAACTTGTATGACACTAGTTCATAAATACAGGGTATTATAGCTTGGATCATATTTTACCTCAAAATGTCAAACTTCGACGAAACTCATGTTCTTCCACTCGTTTACCCCCTGACCTTCACGGCTTTATTTATCACTTGTCATAAATAGCATAATACTTATAATCTCAAAATACTCTTGTCCTTGAACTGATGTCAATTATCAAACGACAAATCCAATATACAATACTACGGGGTGTATCATCGTCGTAATACTACGAAGTATAACCTCAGTTGTTGGAGATTCTTTTGATGATTGTCTTGCAAATTTGGACAAAGTTGGTGCTAGATGTGAGGAAACAGATTTGGTGCTCAATTGGGCTAAATGTCATTTCATGGTTGAGGAAGGCATTGTCCCTGGACATAAGATCTCAAAGAATGGTATTGAAGTTGACAAGGCGAAGATTGAGGTTATTTCTTAGCTTCCACCCCCATCTCCATAAAGGGTGTGCAGAGTTTCTTTGGCCATGCCAGTTTCTACCGCGCTTTATCAAATATTTCTCTAAAGTGGTGAACCCATTGTGTAAGCTCCTTGAGAAGGATTCTAAGTTTCATTTCAATGATGATTGTGTGAGAGCTTTTGACCAATTTAAGCTCAAGTTAACATCTACTCCTATCATTCTCCAAATTAGAGTTTTTCATTCGAGCTCATGTGTGATGAAAATGATATAGCGGTTGGGGCTGTTTTGGGGCAATGTGTTAACAAAATTTTTCGTCCGGTTTATTACACTAGTAAGACCATGAATAGTGCCCAAGTCAATTATACCTTTACGGAGAAAGAGCTCATTGCTATTGTGTTTGCAACTGAGAAGTGCCGCCGGTACTTAATAGGTGCCAAAGTTATTGTCCACACGGATCATGCGGCACTTCATTATCTTGTGAGAAAAAGGATCTAAAGCTCGATTTATGAGATGGTACTCTTGTTTCAATAAATTGATATTGATATTAAATAAAAGAAGGGTAGTGAAAACCAAGTGGCGGACCACTTGTCTCGTTTGGAGGAGTAGGGGAGGCCTCATGATGGCCTTGAAATCAATGACTCCTTCCCTGACGAGCAACTTTTGGCCCTATCAATGAAAGAGGTACCGTATTTGCGGACTTAGCAAATTTTCTTGTGAGTCGTATCATTATAGATGAGTTCTCTTCAAACCAAAGGAAAAAGCTAAAAGGGGATTGTCAAGAGTACTGTTGGGATGAAGCATACCTTTTCCGTATTTGCACGGATGGGGTGTGATGACCCGATAGATCATCTTATGAATTAAAACTAAATTTAGTGCTCCGAGGCCTTAAAAACCCCATTTTATTCCTCCTCGATTTGCGTGCACAGTTCGTACGTGTTTCCGAAAAGCTTTTATGTTGAAAGTTGATAAAAATAAGGAATTTTGCTTAAAAACCTCATTTGAGTTAACTTCGGTCAACATTTTTGGTAAACGGACCCGGACTTGTGTTTTGACAGTCCTGGTGGGTTCGTATCGAAATATGGGACCTGGTCGTATGCCCGGAATCGGATTCGGAGGTCCCTAGCCCGTGATTTGAATTTTTGTTGAAAGTTGAAAGTCTGAAAATTTATTTGTTTAAGAAATTATTGATGTTTGATCTCATTGGTATCGGATCCGTATTTTGGTTCCGGAGCCCGGTACAGCTCCAATATAATATTTTTGACTTACCTATGAAATTTGGTGGGAAACGGAGTCGGTTTGACGTGATTCGGACGTCCGGTGGTAAAAATAGAGATTCTAAAGCTTTCTTGAATATTCCATTTGATTTGGTGTTCAATTTATAGTTCTAGGTGTTATTTTGGCGATTTGACCGCCGAGCAAGTTTGTGTGATATTTTTAGACTGGTGTGCACTTTTGGTTTGGAGTCCCGAGGGGCTTGGGTGTATTTTTGGATCTTGAGAGACTGGTAAAGTTAAGAAATTTTGGAGTTTGACCATGGTCAATATCGGTTATGACGACCTCTTTTCAGTGTCTTGAGTGCGCGAGCAGGTCCGTAGCATATTTTATGATTGAAATTCATTTATGGTTTGTGTCCGAGAGGTTCCGGATGAGTTTCAGGATGCTTTCAGATCATTTCGGAGAAGTTTGGGTTTTGCTTGTTTCTGGTGCGACACTGTTCATTCGCAATTGCGAGCCTTTTATGGTAATTGCAAAAACTATTCATTCGCAATTACGAACCATTTATGATAATTGTGAAAACATTGTTCATTCGCAAATGCGAAGTTTTTTTTGCAAATGCGATACCTGTAGCTGAACAAAAGATGACTTAGACGGGATTTTTAATTCATTTCCTAAATTTTCAAAACTTAAACCACAAGACGCGATTTTCCAAAGAAATTTTCTTCCCCAAATCATTGTTAAGTGATCTTAATCTAATTTCTTTCAATCTTTCACTATTGTTTCGTAAGATTCAACCAAAAATCTAAGGTTTTCATGGTGAAATCGGGGGTTTTTTGGGTAGAAACTAGGGATTTCAAAATTTGGGGATTTAGACCTCAAATTAAGGTTGAATTCCAAAACAAATTATATATCCGGGCTCGGGGTGAATAGGTAATTGGGTATTTGTCCGAATTTCAGGTTTGGACCAAGCGGGCTCGGGTGTTGACTTTTGTTGACTTTTTCAAAAATGCCCTAAATTGAATTCTTTGCAATTATGGGTAGATCCTAAGGCTTTATTTGAATTGTTTGGTTGGTAAATTGCTAGATTCTATTGGTTCGGGGGCTTGTGTGAAGGGAAAAGTTGTGATTGAGTTGTGAGTTTGGCCGTTGGAGCGAGGAAAGTGTCGTGGTTAACTTTGGCTTGAGCGATTAGGTATTATTTGCCTATTTGTTACGTGTTTGGATGTTGAGTACAACGTATAGGTGAGGTGACGAGCACCTATGCATTGTTGTCGAGTCATAGGATGCGAGTGAATCTTATTCTTGTAACTGTTGTATTCTTTGATCATATTGTTCTTGCTTAGACTAGCTATTCGTTATGTTGAGCAACTCTTATAATGTTTTACAGAATTTGGTATTGATTGAGTATTGACATTAAGTTGAGGTTGGTATTGTGGAACTAAATGTTGAAGTAAGACTGGTTCTTGATATTTCTATCTCTCTGTTGTTATTGTTCATTGTTTCTGTGAGGGAGAGTGTTAAAGCACAAAGGGTGATGCCGTGCAATATTTTGTGAGTGGGAGTTAATGCATGAAGGGTGATGTCGTGCCATGATATGTGAGTGTTAATGCATGAAGGGTGATGCCGTGCTGTTTCTTTTGTTTATATGGTGAGGATGAGAGTTAATGCACGAAGGGTGATGCCGTGCCGTTTCTGTTAATTATTATGGTGAGGTTGAGAGTAAAAGCACGAAGGGTGATACTGTGCACTTGTCTTTAATGTGTTTAATACTTTCATTGGTGCAAAGCATATTGTATTTTGTGGTTTCTTTACTGTTACAGATTTCTTTATCATGTACTCGCCTCAGCATGTTTCCCCTCCCGTTATTATTTGTTCACCTTCTATTAGTTGTTACTGTGCTCGTATATTGTTTAACTACACAGGTTTATGAATGTGTCTTGTCTTAGCCTCATCACTACTTCGCCGAGGTTAGACTCGACACTTACCAGTACATAGGGTCGGTTGTAGTGATACTCACTCTGCACCTTCTGTGCAGATATTGCTACCGGACCGAGTTGACCCTGAGTCTAGCTGCTGGCTTGATCTATTTGGAGATCCAAGGTAGTCTTGTTGGCGTCCGCAGGCCTTGGCGTCCCCTTCTATGCATTTTGTATATTGTTTCATTTGTATCAAAACCAGTTGTATTTTCTTCAGACACCTTACTTGTAGCTAAATCTTAGTAGTTTGTGGATTGTGACACTAGATTCTTGGTAGTTGTGTATAAGTATTAAAGTTTTTATGGATTTCCGCACTTTTCTTTTTACCTTGTTATGGCTTATTTGATGTTTATCACTGAAAAACTTAAGTATTGGGCTTAATGATCTCTACCGTTGGCTTGCCTAGCAAGTGAAAGTTAGGCGCCATCACGGTTGGGAATTCCGGGTCGTGTCATGGGGTGATTAGGAGGTGTGTTCTGGAAGAAGAGCAAGGTGATATTCTTGGATCTTGTCATTGTTCGCCATATGGTGGTCATCATTGTGGAGCAAGAACGGAGGCTAAAGTTCTAAGTTGTGGTTTTTATTGGCCTACTCTCTACGAAGATACAAATGACTTGGTGAAAAAATGTGATGAATGTCAACGGGCCGGTGGAATTTCAAAGAAAAATGAGATGCCTCTTACTACCATCTTGGAGATTGATATCATTGATGTTTGGGGCATTGACTTTATGGGCCTTTTGTGAGTTCTCATTGAAAACACTTATATTTTGGTCACGCTGGATTATGTGTCCAAATAGGTTTAGGTTGTTGCCTTTGCCCAAAAATGAGGCTAGAAGTGTTGTGGCTTTCCTGAAGAAGAATATTTTTACAAGATTTGGTACTCCGCGTGAAATCATAAGCGATGGGGGCTCACATTTTTGCAGCAATCCTTTTGACACTTTACTTAGCAAGTATGGTGCTACTCACAAAGTCACGACTCCCTATCACTCACAAGCTAGTGGTCAAGTAGAAGTCTCCAACCAGGAGATAAAAAGTATCTTGTCTAAAACGATCAATGCAAATCGGACGGATTGGTCCATGAAGCTTGATGATGCACTATGGGAATATCAGATGGCTTACAAAACACCTATCAGAGTGTCTCTATACCGGTTAGTGTTCAGGAAAGCTTGTCATCTTCCAGTGGACCTAGAGCACAAGGCAATGCGGGCCTTGAAGAAATTGAATCTTGATTGGGATGTAGCCGCTAACTTTTGAGTTACACACTTGAATGAATTGGATGAGTTCTGGTATCATGCTTATGAGAACTCGTCTTTGTACAAAAAATGAAATATCTTCATGACAAGTACATTTGGAACAAAGAGTTCAAGTTCGCTGATCTGGTGTTGTTGTTTAACTCAAGGTTGAGGATGTTTCTCGGGAAGCTTAAGTCCAAGTGGAGTGGTCGGTTTGAAATTGTTGGTGTGACTCCCTTCGGTGCATTGGATTCGAAGAACAAGAACAATAAAATATTTCGAGTCAATGCTCACTGGGTGAATCACTACTTGGGTAAAGTTAGAGAGAGCCTATTGGTCATGGCTATTTACTTGAGGATTCTATGACATTACGTCATGTCACGACGTTAAATAAGGCGCTTCTTGGGAGGCAACCCAAGTTCTTTTCCTTTTACTCTTTTTAGTTAGATATTATTTGTTGTTTTCTAACTTGATTTGAGTGTGCTGAAGGGATGAGTGTTAGATGAAAAATGATAAACAAGGTTGTGTCATCGAAACAGGAAATGCGGGCAGCACTTTTTCTTTATGCGTCCGCAGAAAAAATAGTGCTACCACAGAAGACTTTGAGCGGCCACAGATTTCATCTGCGGACCGCACTTTCCAGAGCAAACTCAGATGCCAATGATAGGTCCTCTAAGCTTTTCACCTGTCAATGCGGGACAAAAGTACGGACTTTTGAAGAATTGACCGGCCAAGAGACTTTGTCCACTGAAGGCTAGGTAGTAGAGTGCGATACGAACTTGAAATTGTGCGACCGCACTCGCTTCTTTACCTTACTATTTGAGTACAAATAGAACTGAAGACCTCAATTTACACTTTTCACCCTCTTGAAATTTACTGTTACTTTAAGAGTTCACCTGAGGAATCTGCACTTTCAATCACATACCATTATTTGCATTCACTGGGATCTTTACACATTTACACCATTCGGTATTCTTCATTTCATGTTAAATTTTATTTCAATTTAGTTTTTGAATTTATTTTTCATTTTTAGATACTTTTTAGGCTATCTGTTATTACATTCCATCAATGTATCCATGTGGGTAGTTTTGTACTGGGTAAGTTGATAAAGCATGCGAGATTGGGTTGGGTTAATTGATTTCTATGTCTATACCATGTTGCCAAGTAGATTTGAACAAATTTTTACATAACCTAGGTAAAGTTAGACCTTCCCATTTGTGTTCTTGAATGTGTGGACCGCACTTGGAATTGTGCGATCCACAATTTTCTAGTTAAGGAAACTTGTTGGATGTTGTTTATGCGGTCGCACTTTAAATTGTGCGGACCGCAAAATTTCTTGAGATGTTGCATAATAGTATGCACTGTCAATTAGAGGCTTGCCCTCTGAGCTTCTAAAGTGTAGATCGCACTTATAATTGTGCAGTGCAAATGACCTCTGCACTGTAATTCAGAGAGGAAACATCTGAGCCCCTTGCACATCTGTGAGAAGCGCGGCCGCAGTTGGAATTGTGCGGTTTGCACTTCCACTTCTGCGGGCCGCACTCCAAATTGTGCGAACCACACTTCCCCCATTCCTTCTGCATGTTTCTCTAACTGATACCTCACTGCTTCTATGCTGTTCTCACTCACTTACATGAGACTTAATTGATTTAAATCATTAATTTCAACTAACAATTCTCTTTGTGCTCATACAGACGATGGTATGATCACGAGGTCGAGGTGAATCTACCGAAGGAAGAGGAAAATCTTCAAGGGGAAGGACAAGAGGTGTCTTTCCCCCAAGTGTGCAGAAAACTATATCCAAGAAAGCAACAACATGCCGAGGGAGAGAGACCTCTCAGAGTCTAGCTCATATGCCCTGTTTAGGGTATCCTCCGAGGGGAACTTTGTATCAATTTCAGAGGAGCACAATGAAGAGCAATCCGGGCCACAGAGGCAGCCTGAGCCTCTGGATGTGCCTTCTACATCCCACAACAATTCACATGGTTCGGAGAGTTCCAGTCACGAGTCCAATGCAGCTGTTGTGGGCTCTGATTATGATGATGCCCCGGATGATGGGAGAGGGGGTGCAGGTGCAATAGCAGGTTTTTCTAGGTCAAAGAAGAAAGAGGTCTGGGAGGATATATTTGTGAGCCGTTGGGAATTTTCTGGTTTCTGGAAGTGGTGGCATGTTAGGTTCTTGACTCATGAGCGGCAGTTCTTACTCAAAGATCTTGACAAATACAACCCCGTAGTCTTAGAGCAGTGTACTAAAAGAAAGGGGTGGATATTGTTTACTGAGAAACTAGTGGATGAAAAAGAGCATCTTGTCCAGGAATTCTATACTAACACAGCGCATATTCTCAAAGGGACAAAGGTCACCAAGGTGTGCAACTTGAAGGTGAAATTTGATCAGCATACTCTGATGCGTACCTGTGGTTTGATGATATAGAGCCAAAAGAGTATTTAGAGAAGTAGGCTCTGAAAGAGGAGGCTAGGCCATGGCTTGCAGAGATTCTAGAACAGGGACCCACTTCTTCGTGGATTGCTGCTGGGGTTCCTATCCTCTGGAAAACTTTGAGTTTTAAGGCCAAAGGGTGGCAAATATGCAATAGGCTTGACCCGTTCCTGAATGTGATCAACCTTCACATCTCTCGAGCTATTCTGGTCGCTTCAATTATGGATGAGTACGCAATCAATGCGGGTGTCCTAATGTCGGCTAATATCTCCATTGTGGTTCAATAGAGTAACACCTCTTACCCCTACCCAAAACACTATTATTGAGTATCTGACAAACGCCAAGGTGGAGCTTAGACCATTTGAAACCAAAGTCAAGCCGACAGGGTCGTTTGATTGGGGGATCCAAGGAACCCAAAGAAGAGTGCTCAGCCCTCTTCTGCTGGCCAGTCTGATGAGCCGGTAGTGGTAGTTTCTATTCCTTCTAATATTCCATCCACATCAGCTGAGCTTTCTACCAGTGCAACAACTGCTATGCCCGACCCACTATTGTGAGCTCCTTCTACAACTCCTATTGCATTTCTTACTCTAGCTCTGAGGCTGGTACTCATGCCTACAGGGCCATTATCTACTTTGTGAGTCTCCCATACATTGGTGAGTCTCAACAACTCAATGCAGGAAACTACTTCAAAGCTATCTGAAATCTCCAGTATTTTTGCAGGGAAGACATCTACATGGGCACCCCTGGACCCCTATGACATTGATCAAAAGCTTAGCAAAGTCTTGGATAACCAGAAGGTCATCATGGATACATTGGTACAATATGGTACTATGATTGAGCAGTTGAGCAAGCAAGTGAAGAAAATAAAAGTCTCAGGCCAGCAAGAAGTAGGTTGATGGGGTTCGAGTTGAGGTGACCCGGATTGCTGAGGCCGAAGATTTGCCATTTGATATGTTACTTGACATCCCAGCCCCACCCAGCTCCATATTCGTAGGATGCTCCCGCTGCTCCGACTGAGGATTTGTACCTTGCTACTGACACTGCTGAGGCAGTGCATGCTATGTTCATTTCTCCGGGCACTCCCAGACTTGATGATGATATTCAGTTGGCTCAGCCAGTTGGGACTGATGTTGATGGTGATACAGTGATGACTGAGGACACTTAGGGAGTTTTTTCCCCCTCTCTGCTTTTGCTCTTACTTTGTTAAGCGTTGGGGACAATGCTTATTTTATTCCGGGGGGAGGGGGTGGAGCATATTTGATATGTTTGGATACTTTGGGATGTAATAATTTGATGTTTCTACTTTGTTTTTATTTGTTTACCTTTGATTTTGTTCATGTTAGTAGCTTTATGTTTTTCTTAGTAGTGTGGATAATAAGCCTTTGGTTTTTTTAATGCTACGGTTCTTTCCAAAGGTGGTCTTTTGTGTGAACTAGGTGACTCTTCCTGAGGATGGATGGTGTGATAACTTTCCTAAGGGAATGAGTCCGTTTTGTGTTTAGGTAAGAATAGTAGTAAGTAGTAATGAGTAAAAGCCCTAATTAAGTCATTCTCTAAAAATAGTTATTCATGCGTCATTTGTCACCAACACACTTAACTGCATGTTTATGGTTTGAAAAAAGATTTTTGGAAGAAAACAGCCTTTGTTAGTGACTTTGAGGTTCTTGAGTTGACTTTGATAATCATTAGGTGGTTGATTAGACCATAGTGATCTTTAACTTGATTGTGATCGTTGCAGGATTTAGACTCTTTTTTCTTTTATGGTCTAGTCGCATGAGAGGTGAGGTGATTTTTATTGCCAGTCCAAGTACTTGAGTGGATAGTCTAGAACTTGCCCCGATTGTGTTTCAAGATGAAATTCTAAGTTTGCTTTGTTTGGAAGTTGATTGTAGGCTTTTCTTGGTTTGAGCTTTCCATTGCCACCCTATGTTTTTTCTCCATAGTCAACCCTTTTGAGCCTTTAGCCTTTCTTTGTTGGTAAACATTTTAACCGTTTTGATTGTAATTCTCTCTTGGCACATGAACCTTCCTTAACATTCTTATGTAATAAGTGGCTTAATATATAAGTTTTGGGAGGGG